>NC_142178.1:41137500-41252500 GCF_026936395.1 Plectropomus leopardus | reverse complement strand
TGTGTCAATGTTTTGATCAATGAAGAAACGGCTCAGTTATCGTCTCTGTTTCCAGCCCGGGAAGGACAGTCTGATACTTCCTGTGTCCATCGTGTGTCGCCTGGTCTTCGTCCCTCTCTTCATGTTGTGTAACGTCCAGCCTCGTCTCCACCTGCCCGTCTTCTTCCAGCACGACGGCTGGTTCGTCGTCCTCATGATCCTCTTCGCCTTCAGCAACGGATACCTGGCCAGCCTCTGCATGTGTTTTGGACCAAAGTAAGACATCCAGAGGACACCAGAGGACACACGAAAACACACCAAACACGGCAAAACAAACAAAACAACCGAAAACACAAAAACAAATGTCATCAAAAACAAAGAAGACATCCAAAAAGCTGAACATAATAAAGTTATCTGTGTTATAATTAATAATAATAATCCTGATGATTGGGCTGAATAAGCTGAGAAACAGGAAGCAGTTTATCAGGTCAACTTTAAACGTCGTTCAGCTTTCACGTGAAACTTCGCTGAACTTTCAAACTCTTCATCACTGCTGAGCTCAACGAGCATTCAACATTTCAGACACAAACACGGACTCACAATAACTCCTAATCAACCATTAAACATCTGACAATAAACACAATAATAACTGTTAACTCACACATGAAATACGGTGTAATAAACACAATAATAACTGTTAACTCACACATGAAATACGGTGTAATAAACACAATAATAACTGTTAACTCACACATGAAATACGGTGTAATAAACACAATAATAACTGTTAACTCACACATGAAATACTTTGTAATAAACACAATAACAACTGTTAACTCACACATGAAATACTTTGTAATAAACACAATAATAACTGTTAACTCACACATGAAATACGGTGTAATAAACACAATAATAACTGTTAACTCACACATGAAATACTTTGTAATAAACACAATAATAACTGTTAACTCACACATGAAATACTTTGTAATAAACACAATAACAACTGTTAACTCACACATGAAATACTTTGTAATAAACACAATAATAACTGTTAACTCACACATGAAATACGGTGTAATAAACACAATAATAACTGTTAACTCACACATGAAATACGGTGTAATAAACACAATAATAACTGTTAACTCACACATGAAATACGGTGTAATAAACACAATAATAACTGTTAACTCACACATGAAATACGGTGTAATAAACACAATAATAACTGTTAACTCACACATGAAATACGGTGTAATAAACACAATAATAACTGTTAACTCACACATGAAATACGGTGTAATAAACACAATAATAACTGTTAACTCACACATGAAATACTTTGTAATAAACACAATAATAACTGTTAACTCACACATGAAATACGGTGTAATAAACACAATAATAACTGTTAACTCACACATGAAATACGGTGTAATAAACACAATAATAACTGTTAACTCACACATGAAATACGGTGTAATAAACACAATAATAACTGTTAACTCACACATGAAATACGGTGTAATAAACACAATAATAACTGTTAACTCACACATGAAATACTTTGTAATAAACACAATAACAACTGTTAACTCACACATGAAATACTTTGTAATAAACACAATAATAACTGTTAACTCACACATGAAATACGGTGTAATAAACACAATAATAACTGTTAACTCACACATGAAATACGGTGTAATAAACACAATAATAACTGTTAACTCACACATGAAATACGGTGTAATAAACACAATAATAACTGTTAACTCACACATGAAATACTTTGTAATAAACACAATAACAACTGTTAACTCACACATGAAATACTTTGTAATAAACACAATAATAACTGTTAACTCACACATGAAATACGGTGTAATAAACACAATAATAAATAATAATTTTGGGGTTTTTGTTTTTCAGGAATGTTCTTCCTCATGAAGCAGAAACAGCCGGAGCTGTCATGGCTTTCTTTCTGTCTCTGGGTTTGGCTTTAGGAGCTGCTCTGTCCTTCGTCTTTAGAGCTCTGGTTTAACTGGAAAACTGCGTCTTAACTGCTGGTTTAACTGGAAAACTGCGTCTTAACTGCTGGTTTAACTGGAAAACTGCGTCTTAACTGCTGGTTTAACTGGAAAACTGCGTCTTAACTGCTGGTTTAACTGCTCCTTCAGTGAGTTTTTAAAAATGAAGCGGGACTTTGGGGCAGAGCGAGTCCTGCCGAGCTACAAAGACAGTGAAGAAGACGTCTGTGTCCCACCGAGTGACATGATGTGACAGGACAAGTGATGTGGACAACAACACATCTTACGTTCAGCAACAGATAAATAAAATGATTTCTGAATCTCTGTTTTCAGTGGAGTGGTGATGCTTTCATTTTGAAGGGTGTGACAGGAAGCTGCTGGGTTTTATTTTGACATCAGTGTCAGATATCAGATAAAAATAAACGCGGCCGTGTGCCGAGTTTAAGGCGGACTCTCGTGTTTCTGAGTGTGGCTTCGTTGCTCTCTCTAAAGTCATTATGTCTGATAAACTGACTTCGGTGGATTTTGAGATTTTCGGGAACGTGCAGGGTGAGTCACACGCCACACGTCACATGTATGTTACTGTGTGTGTATGAAGACACGTGAACATGTCTGACGCTTTCTTTCTTTATAATATAGACATTTTATTTATAAAGGACATAAATATCAAAGAGAGTATTTCTCATCAGTAACGAGGCGTCTGTTTGCAGGAGTTTGCTTCAGGATGGTGAGTCTCCAACACCGGCATCAGTAATAACATGATTACGAAACGTGAGTGACATGAAGCGTGACGCTGCCCGTGTGTCCGTCAGTACACGGAGGATCACGGTCTGAGTCTGGGACTGAGCGGCTGGGTGAAGAACACGCGACAGGGCACCGTGATCGGTCAGGTCCAGGGACCGCGGGACAAAGTCAACGACATGTGAGTCCAGACTCTTTGATCTTTGGTTTTTTCATGGTTTTATGGTTTTTACTTATTTTTCGTGTGTTCTTCTTGTTTTTGGTTTTCATAAACCATATTTTCAAATATATGATTTGTTTGAAAGTTACTATAGAAATACAATTTATTGATTGACCCTTTTACCAAAAAACAACACAAAAAAAGACCTCAGCGTCACTTCAGTAACAGTCGATGACAGTTTCCTGTCATAATCTCAGCGGGAGAAGCTGAGAGTTCAGAAAAAAACGTCGCTTCTCGTGACGCCATCCATGCTGGAAAAATGGCGTCATTGCAACAAAACGCACACATTCCCGGACCTCCGGGGGTCTGCGGCCCCGGACCTCCGGGGGTCTGCGGCCCCGGACCTCCGGGGGCCGGTGGAGTCTGTTTGTGGATTCTGTTTGAGTCGGTCCTGACTGTTGGGGAGGAAGCGGAAGGATAAATCACTTTTTAGATAAACATGGTTTTAAAGACGACCTCAGCGACACAAAGGCGTCTCGGCTGTGGTCGAAGACTCGCTCGTCTGATACTCTGAACACACGACGACCAAATTAAGTATAATTTGCCTTTAAACGTCCTTTACCATAAAGACAAAAATATTGAATTTCATTACTAAGACTTCTGGCAGAACAATAAATGATTTGGATGTTTGGCCTCAGATCTCACTGAGACACTCGAACGTCTCTGTTTCACCTCCATGTCTTTGATTTTGGGAGCGGAGAGAAAGTTCTCTCTGAACATTTGCTACAGACCCTTTGCAGATGGTGTAATGAGCGTGGGGCCGCCTGGGCCGGTTGTTGGGGGCCCTCTGCTGGTCCGGAGGGCCCCGCGCCCCCTCGGCTGACGTCCCGGCTCCGGAGATTCGCGGCAGCTGTGGTTGAAGCTGCATGTTGAGAAGCTTTGGGTCGATGCGTTCTGGATTCTGGAGGTTTTATGAGCGTCGGGGGCAGAGAAGTTTAGCCTAAAGCGTTGAGGTTCGCCGTTTATCACAAACCTCACGTGGACGAAGCCGGCTGCTGGTTGATCACACGGTGTCCTGATGTTACCGTTGATGAGAGGCCGACAGGAGCTCGGTGACAAGATCCGTTCATGGCGAGAGCGCCGCTCAACCAACCATAAGGATAAACAAGGTGCCATCTAGTGACGTAACTTAGTGACACGATGTGTCTTAAAGGCACATTTCACAAGTTCAGCTGTTACTAAGTCAACAGAAAAAACATTTTACGTTCCGTACGTTTCGTCTGCTGTGAGGAAACGCCGGCGTCCATCAGCCGAATGACCGGAGGGAGCAGGTTCAGATATCCGCTGCTGAACTGATCATTCTGAAAATCTCTATCACCATGTTTGGGACGTTGCCTTAGCAACAGAGTTCCACCAATCCAGTTTAAGGATACGAGCTTCTTTCCTGAAGCTGCTGATGACGATATTTAGCCCACACAGAACACAGAAACTTGTTTACTTTTACGGTCGGGCTGAAAAGCTGAAGCGACATTTAGCGTCCCGTCCACTCATGAAAACAGACACATAAAACAACCCGCGATCGCCACCAACATCCGGCTTTTTTAACGGGAAAGGTTTCAGCGGGCGATCAGATGACTCGGGCTCAGTACGAGTCACCGAGTGCCCCCTCACTGTACGTGTTCGTTTGATTCATTGACTGAAGAATTCGTCTCTGAGACACATCGCCCACCTTTCTTCTTCTTGTGTTTTTCAGGAAGCTCTGGCTGAAGAGCGTCGGGAGTCCCAGCTCTCGAATCGACCGAGCCGTGTTCTCCAATGAGAGAGACATTTCTAAAGTGGAGATTCACGGCTTCTCCACTCGCTACTGAGCATGCTCAGACACCTCTGACATCACATCAGCTATAACCCAGAAACCTGCAAAAGTCTGCACTGCCACTGAAAACAGCTTTCACAGTTAAGTCATCAAATAGTTAATGACACATCTGCTGATTACTGACCGATTCATTTATGAAGAAACGCTTCAGTTCATCTTTTACTTTCTCCTGGTCACCGAGTCTCTTTTCTCCATTTAATGTCCTTTAAAAACATCATCTCAGTACTTTAATACGTTTCCTCAGCTGACATTGTCCTGTTTCAAACACAGAGCACAAACACTGGTGGGACTGGACTCAGGCGGCTCAGTGCTCATTAAAGCGCCGATGTTTCCTTTCAAGTGGACGAATCCACTGAATTTCTGTCTCGCTGTACAAAGAGTCTGTAACGGTTTGTAGTCCGATGACCCCGAGTGACTCAGTGTTTCCCCTCATACGTGTCTGTTAGTTTTACTGTCTGATGTTGTATTTGTGTTTGATTAATGGCATTTTAATTGAATTCTTAGTTTCTCGAAAATATAGCATTTCAAGAAATGGAATAATATAGCGCGATAAAAAACAACCGCAGAAACGACGCAGAAGAAAGTCATTGTATAGTCCACCGAGACAAAACAGCCGATGAAACTGATGTTTTTGATGTTGAAAAAGTTCATACTATAGCATGTCAAAAAACCTGAAGAAAACGTTGACATTCTTTGAGACGGGAAAATGAGCTAAAATAGTCAAGGTTTAGTCACTGTATACCATGTCACAAATGCCACAGAATAACACATTAAAAACACTGCCAAAGAAGTCACGGATTTTTGAACTGTTTTGTTAAAAACTAAAATATATCGTGAAAAAATGATCAAAGAGGTGATGTTTTTGATGTTGAGAATAGTCGTGTTTGCATGTTGAAAAATTAGCATGAAAAGAGGGTTTTCATATGGAAAATAGTCAAAGTGAGCATATTAAAAACCGACATCACATAAAATGTCAAAACAGCGGCAAAAAAAATGTAACTACACAATACTATGTGGTTTTTGGTCTTAGTTTCCACTTTGTACAACATAACGCGTCTCTACGAGCTATTCTAAGTTGTTTTCAGCCATTTTTAGGAGCGGTCCATTTTTGACTTTTTTCGCCATACTATACTATTGCCTCTTTTGGCCATTTTTGTGACGTCCTAAATTTTAACGTTTTTGGTGTTTTTTGGCCTTTGTTTCCACTTTGTACACCATAACGCGTCTCTACGAGCTATTCTAAGTTGTTTTCAGCCATTTTTAGGAGCGGTCAAATTTTGACTTTTTTCGCCATACTATACTATTGCCTCTTTTGGCCATTTTTGTGACGTCCTAAATTATGATGTTTTTGACCTTTTTTGGCCTTTGTTTCCACTTTGTACAACATAACGCGTCTCTACGAGCTATTCTAAGTTGTTTTCAGCCATTTTTAGGAGCGGTCAAATTTTGACTTTTTTCGCCATACTATACTATTGCCTCTTTTGGCCATTTTTGCGACGTCTTAAATTCTGAAGTTTTTGGCGTTTTTTGGCCTTTGTTTCCACTTTGTACAACATAACGCGTTACTACGAGCTATTCTAAGTTGTTTTCAGCCATTTTTAGGAGCGGTCAATTTTTGACTTTTTTCGCCATACTATACTATTGCCTCTTTTGGCCATTTTTGTGACGTCCTAAATTCTGAAGTTTTTGGCGTTTTGTGGCCTTTTCTTTCCACTTTGTACACCATAACGCGTCTCTACGAGCTATTCTAAGTTGTTTTCAGCCATTTTTAGGAACGGTCAAATTTTGACTTTTTTCGCCATACTATACTATTGCCTCTTTTGGCCATTTTTGTGACGTCCTAAATTCTGAAGTTTTTGGCTTTTTTTGGCCTTTGTTTCCACTTTGTACACCATAACGCGTCTCTACGAGCTATTCTAAGTGGTTTTCAGTCATTTTTAGGAGCGGTCAAATTTTGACTTTTTTCGCCATACTATACTATTGCCTCTTTTGGCCATTTTTGTGACGTCCTAAATTTTAACGTTTTTGGCGTTTTTTGGCCTTTGTTTCCACTTTGTACACCATAACGCGTCTCTACGAGCTATTCTAAGTTGTTTTCAGCCATTTTTAGGAGCGGTCAAATTTTGACTTTTTTCGCCATACTATACTATTGCCTCTTTTGGCCATTTTTGTGACGTCTTAAATTCTGAAGTTTTTGGCGTTTTTTGGCCTTTGTTTCCACTTTGTACAACATAACGCGTCTCTACGAGCTATTCTAAGTTGTTTTCAGCCATTTTTAGGAGCGGTCAAATTTTGACTTTTTTCGCCATACTATACTATTGCCTCTTTTGGCCATTTTTGTGACGTCTTAAATTCTGAAGTTTTTGGCGTTTTTTGGCCTTTGTTTCCACTTTGTACAACATAACGCGTCTCTACGAGCTATTCTAAGTTGTTTTCAGCCATTTTTAGGAGCAGTCAAATTTTGACTTTTTTCGCCATACTATACTATTGCCTCTTTTGGCCATTTTTGCGATGTCTTAAATTCTGAAGTTTTTGGCGTTTTTTGGCCTTTGTTTCCACTTTGTATAAAATAACGTGTCTCTACGAGCTATTCTAAGTTGTTTTCAGCCATTTTTAGGAGCGGTCAAATTTTGACTTTTTTCGCCATACTATACTATTGCCTCTTTTGGCCATTTTTGTGACGTCCTACATTATGATGTTTTTGACCTTTTTTAGTCTTTGTTTCCACTTTGTACAACATAACGCGTCTCTACGAGCTATTCTAAGTTGTTTTCAGCCATTTTTAGGAGCGGTCCATTTTTGACTTTTTTCGCCATACTATACTATTGCCTCTTTTGGCCATTTTTGCGACGTCTTAAATTCTGAAGTTTTTGGCGTTTTTTGGCCTTTGTTTCCACTTTGTACAACATAACGCGTTACTACGAGCTATTCTAAGTTGTTTTCAGCCATTTTTAGGAGCGGTCCATTTTTGACTTTTTTCGCCATACTATACTATTGCCTCTTTTGGCCATTTTTGTGACGTCCTAAATTCTGAAGTTTTTGGCGTTTTGTGGCCTTTTCTTTCCACTTTGTACACCATAACGCGTCTCTACGAGCTATTCTAAGTTGTTTTCAGCCATTTTTAGGAACGGTCAAATTTTGACTTTTTTCGCCATACTATACTATTGCCTCTTTTGGCCATTTTTGTGACGTCCTAAATTCTGAAGTTTTTGGCTTTTTTTGGCCTTTGTTTCCACTTTGTACACCATAACGTGTCTCTACGAGCTATTCTAAGTGGTTTTCAGTCATTTTTAGGAGCGGTCAAATTTTGACTTTTTTCGCCATACTATACTATTGCCTCTTTTGGCCATTTTTGTGACGTCCTAAATTTTAACGTTTTTGGCGTTTTTTGGCCTTTGTTTCCACTTTGTACACCATAACGCGTCTCTACGAGCTGTTCTAAGTTGTTTTCAGCCATTTTTAGGAGCGGTCAAATTTTGACTTTTTTCGCCATACTATACTATTGCCTCTTTTGGCCATTTTTGTGACGTCTTAAATTCTGAAGTTTTTGGCGTTTTTTGGCCTTTGTTTCCACTTTGTACAACATAACGCGTCTCTACGAGCTATTCTAAGTTGTTTTCAGCCATTTTTAGGAGCGGTCAAATTTTGACTTTTTTCGCCATACTATACTATTGCCTCTTTTGGCCATTTTTGTGACGTCTTAAATTCTGAAGTTTTTGGCGTTTTTTGGCCTTTGTTTCCACTTTGTACTACATAACGCTGCGTCTCTGAGCTATTCTAAGTTGTTTTCAGTCATTTTTAGGAGCAGTCAAATTTTGACTTTTTTCGCCATACTATACTATTGCCTCTTTTGGCCATTTTTGCGATGTCTTAAATTCTGAAGTTTTTGGCGTTTTTTGGCCTTTGTTTCCACTTTGTACAACATAACGTGTCTCTACGAGCTATTCTAAGTTGTTTTCAGCCATTTTTAGGAGCGGTCAAATTTTGACTTTTTTCGCCATACTATACTATTGCCTCTTTTGGCCATTTTTGTGACGTCCTACATTATGATGTTTTTGACCTTTTTTAGTCTTTGTTTCCACTTTGTACACCATAACGTGTCTCTACGAGCTATTCTAAGTTGTTTTCAGCCATTTTTAGGAGCGGTCCCTTTTTGACTTTTTTCGCCATACTATACTATTGCCTCTTTTGGCCATTTTTGTGACGTCCTAAATTATGATGTTTTTGACCTTTTTTGGCCTTTGTTTCCACTTTGTACACCATAACGCGTCTCTACGAGCTATTCTAAGTGGTTTTCAGCCATTTTTAGGAGCGGTCAAATTTTGACTTTTTTCGCCATACTATACTATTGCCTCTTTTGGCCATTTTTGCGACGTCTTAAATTCTGAAGTTTTTGGCGTTTTTTGGACTTTGTTTCCACTTTGTACACCATAACGCGTCTCTACGAGCTATTCTAAGTTGTTTTCAGCCATTTTTAGGAGCGGTCAAATTTTGACTTTTTCGCCATACTATACTATTGCCTCTTTTGGCCATTTTTGTGACGTCCTAAATTCTGAAGTTTTTGGCGTTTTTTGGCCTTTGTTTCCACTTTGTACAACATAACGCGTTACTACGAGCTATTCTAAGTTGTTTTCAGCCATTTTTAGGAGCGGTCCATTTTTGACTTTTTTCGCCATACTATACTATTGCCTCTTTTGGCCATTTTTGTGACGTCCTAAATTCTGAAGTTTTTGGCGTTTTGTGGCCTTTG
The DNA here is from genome assembly GCF_026936395.1 of Plectropomus leopardus. Lineage (NCBI taxonomy): Eukaryota > Metazoa > Chordata > Actinopteri > Perciformes > Serranidae > Plectropomus > Plectropomus leopardus. The sequence goes on along the minus strand of NC_142178.1, from coordinate 41,242,961 downwards.
TTTCCACTTTGTACACCATAACGCGTCTCTACGAGCTATTCTAAGTTGTTTTCAGCCATTTTTAGGAGCGGTCAAATTTTGACTTTTTTCGCCATACTATACTATTGCCTCTTTTGGCCATTTTTGTGACGTCCTAAATTTTAATGTTTTTGGTGTTTTTTCGTCTTAGTTTCCACTTTGTACAACATAACGCGTCTCTACGAGCTATTCTAAGTTGTTTTCAGCCATTTTTAGGAGCGGTCAAATTTTGACTTTTTTCGCCATACTATACTATTGCCTCTTTTGGCCATTTTTGTGACGTCCTAAATTCTGAAGTTTTTGGCGTTTTTTGGCCTTTGTTTCCACTTTGTATAACATAACGTGTCTCTCTGAGCTATTCTAAGTTGTTTTCAGCCATTTTTAGAGCGGTCAAATTTTGCCTTTTTTGGCCATACTATACTATTGCCTCTTTTGGCCATTTTTGCGACGTCTTAAATTCTGAAGTTTTTGGCGTTTTTTGGACTTTGTTTCCACTTTGTACACCATAACGCGTCTCTACGAGCTATTCTAAGTTGTTTTCAGCCATTTTTAGGAGCAGTCAAATTTTGACTTTTTTCGCCATACTATACTATTGCCTCTTTTGGCCATTTTTGTGACGTCCTAAATTCTGAAGTTTTTGGCGTTTTTTGGCCTTTGTTTCCACTTTGTACAACATAACGCGTTACTACGAGCTATTCTAAGTTGTTTTCAGCCATTTTTAGGAGCGGTCCATTTTTGACTTTTTTCGCCATACTATACTATTGCCTCTTTTGGCCATTTTTGTGACGTCCTAAATTCTGAAGTTTTTGGCGTTTTGTGGCCTTTGTTTCCACTTTGTACACCATAACGCGTCTCTACGAGCTATTCTAAGTTGTTTTCAGCCATTTTTAGGAGCGGTCAAATTTTGACTTTTTTCGCCATACTATACTATTGCCTCTTTTGGCCATTTTTGTGACGTCCTAAATTTTAACGTTTTTGGCGTTTTTTGGTTTTTGTTTCCCCTTTGTACAACATAACGCTGCGTCTCTGAGCTATTCTAAGTTGTTTTCAGCCATTTTAGGAGCGGTCAAATTTTGACTTTTTTCGCCATACTATACTATTGCCTCTTTTGGCCATTTTTGTGACGTCCTAAATTTTAACGTTTTTGGCGTTTTTTGGCCTTTGTTTCCACTTTGTACAACATAACGCGTTACTACGAGCTATTCTAAGTTGTTTTCAGCCATTTTTAGGAGCGGTCCATTTTTGACTTTTTTCGCCATACTATACTATTGCCTCTTTTGGCCATTTTTGTGACGTCCTAAATTTTGATGTTTTGGCGTTTTGTGGCCTTTGTTTCCACTTTGTACACCATAACTTGGCGTCTCACGAGCTATTCTAAGTTGTTTTCAGCCATTTTTAGGAGCGGTCAAATTTTGACTTTTTTCGCCATACTATACTATTGCCTCTTTTGGCCATTTTTGTGACGTCCTAAATTTTAATGTTTTTGGTGTTTTTTGGTCTTAGTTTCCACTTTGTACAACATAACGCGTCTCTACGAGCTATTCTAAGTTGTTTTCAGCCATTTTTAGGAGCGGTCAAATTTTGACTTTTTTCGCCATACTATACTATTGCCTCTTTTGGCCATTTTTGCGACGTCTTAAATTCTGAAGTTTTTCGCGTTTTTTGGTCTTTGTTTCCACTTTGTATAACATAACGTGTCTCTAAGAGGTATTCTAAGTTGTTTTCAGCCATTTTTAGGAGTGGTCAAATTTTGACTTTTTTCGCCATACTATACTATTGCCTCTTTTGGCCATTTTTGTGACGTCTTAAATTCTGAAGTTTTTGGCGTTTTTTGGCCTTTGTTTCCACTTTGTACAACATAACGCGTCTCTACGAGCTATTCTAAGTTGTTTTCAGCCATTTTTAGGAGCGGTCAAATTTTGACTTTTTTCACCATACTATACTATTGCCTCTTTTGGCCATTTTTGTGACGTCCTAAATTTTAACGTTTTTGGCGTTTTTTGGTCTTTGTTTCCACTTTGTACAACATAACGCGTCTCTACGAGCTATTCTAAGTTGTTTTCAGCCATTTTTAGGAGCGGTCAAATTTTGACTTTTTTCGCCATACTATACTATTGCCTCTTTTGGCCATTTTTGTGACGTCCTAAATTTTAACGTTTTTGGTGTTTTTTGGTCTTAGTTTCCACTTTGTACAACATAACGCGTCTCTACGAGCTATTCTAAGTTGTTTTCAGCCATTTTTAGGAGCGGTCAAATTTTGACTTTTTTCGCCATACTATACTATTGCCTCTTTTGGCCATTTTTGCGACGTCTTAAATTCTGAAGTTTTTGGCGTTTTTTGGCCTTTGTTTCCACTTTGTATAACATAACGTGTCTCTACGAGCTATTCTAAGTTGTTTTCAGCCATTTTTAGGAGCGGTCAAATTTTGACTTTTTTCGCCATACTATACTATTGCCTCTTTTGGCCATTTTTGTGACGTCCTAAATTATGATGTTTTTGACCTTTTTTGGCCTTTGTTTCCACTTTGTACAACATAACGTCTCTCTGAGCTATTCTAAGTTATTTTCAGCCATTTTTAGGAAGCGGTCCATTTTGACTTTTTTCGCCATACTATACTATTGCCTCTTTTGGCCATTTTGCGACGTCTTAAATTCTGAAGTTTTGGCGTTTTTTGGCCTTTGTTTCCACTTTGTACACCATAACGCGTCTCTACGAGCTATTCTAAGTTGTTTTCAGCCATTTTTAGGAGCGGTCAAATTTTGACTTTTTTCACCATACTATACTATTGCCTCTTTTGGCCATTTTTGTGACGTCCTAAATTCTGAAGTTTTTGGCGTTTTTTGGCCTTTGTTTCCACTTTGTACAACATAACGCATTACTACGAGCTATTCTAAGTTGTTTTCAGCCATTTTTAGGAGCGGTCCATTTTTGACTTTTTTCGCCATACTTTCCTATTGCCTCTTTTGGCCATTTTTGTGACGTCCTAAATTTTAACGTTTTTGGCGTTTTTTGGTTTTTGTTTCCACTTTGTACAACATAACGCGTCTCTACGAGCTATTCTAAGTTGTTTTCAGCCATTTTTAGGAGCGGTCAAATTTTGACTTTTTTCGCCATACTATACTATTGCCTCTTTTGGCCATTTTGTGACGTCCTAAATTTTAACGTTTTTGGTGTTTTTTGGTCTTAGTTTCCACTTTGTACAACATAACGCGTCTCTACGAGCTATTCTAAGTTGTTTTCAGCCATTTTTAGGAGCGGTCAAATTTTGACTTTTTTCGCCATACTATACTATTGCCTCTTTTGGCCATTTTTGCGACGTCTTAAATTCTGAAGTTTTTGGCGTTTTTTGGCCTTTGTTTCCACTTTGTATAACATAACGTGTCTCTCTGAGCTATTCTACGTTGTTTTCAGCCATTTTTAGGAGCGGTCAAATTTTGACTTTTTTCACCATACTATACTATTGCCTCTTTTGGCCATTTTTGTGACGTCCTAAATTCTGAAGTTTTTGGCGTTTTTTGGCCTTTGTTTCCACTTTGTACAACATAACGCATTACTACGAGCTATTCTAAGTTGTTTTCAGCCATTTTTAGGAGCGGTCCATTTTTGACTTTTTTCGCCATACTTTCCTATTGCCTCTTTTGGCCATTTTTGTGACGTCCTAAATTTTAACGTTTTTGGCGTTTTTTGGTTTTTGTTTCCACTTTGTACAACATAACGCGTCTCTACGAGCTATTCTAAGTTGTTTTCAGCCATTTTTAGGAGCGGTCAAATTTTGACTTTTTTCGCCATACTATACTATTGCCTCTTTTGGCCATTTTTGTGACGTCCTAAATTTTAACGTTTTTGGTGTTTTTTGGTCTTAGTTTCCACTTTGTACAACATAACGCGTCTCTACGAGCTATTCTAAGTTGTTTTCAGCCATTTTTAGGAGCGGTCAAATTTTGACTTTTTTCGCCATACTATACTATTGCCTCTTTTGGCCATTTTGCGACGTCTTAAATTCTGAAGTTTTGGCGTTTTTGGCCTTTGTTTCCACTTTGTATAACATAACGCGTCTCTACGAGCTATTCTAAGTTGTTTTCAGCCATTTTTAGGAGCGGTCAAATTTTGACTTTTTTCGCCATACTATACTATTGCCTCTTTTGGCCATTTTTGTGACGTCCTAAATTATGATGTTTTTGACCTTTTTTGGCCTTTGTTTCCACTTTGTACAACATAACGCGTCTCTACGAGCTATTCTAAGTTGTTTTCAGCCATTTTTAGGAGCGGTCAAATTTTGACTTTTTTTCGCCATACTATACTATTGCCTCTTTTGGCCATTTTGCAACGTCTTAAATTCTGAAGTTTTTTAGCGTTTTTGGTCTTTGTTTCCACTTTGTATAACATAACGTGTCTCTAAGAGGTATTCTAAGTTGTTTTCAGCCATTTTTAGGAGTGGTCAAATTTTGACTTTTTTCGCCATACTATACTATTGCCTCTTTTGGCCATTTTGATCGTCTTAAATTGTGAAGTTTTTGGCGTTTTTTTGGTCTTTGTTTCCACTTTGTACAACATAACGCGTCTCTACGAGCTATTCTAAGTTGTTTTCAGCCATTTTTAGGAGCGGTCAAATTTTGACTTTGTTCACCATACTATACTATTGCCTCTTTTGGCCATTTTTGTGACGTCCTAAATTCTGAAGTTTTTGGCATTTTTTGGCCTTTGTTTCCACTTTGTACAACATAACAGCGTTACTCTGAGCTATTCTAAGTTGTTTTCAGCCATTTTAGGAAGCGGTCCATTTTTGACTTTTTTCGCCATACTATACTATTGCCTCTTTTGGCCATTTTTGTGACGTCCTAAATTCTGAAGTTTTTGGCGTTTTGTGGCCTTTGTTTCCACTTTGTACACCATAACGCTGCGTCTCTGAGCTATTCTAAGTTGTTTTCAGCCATTTTAGGAGCGGTCAAATTTTGACTTTTTTCGCCATACTATACTATTGCCTCTTTTGGCAATTTTTGTGGCGTCCTAAATTTTAACGTTTTTGGCGTTTTTTGGTTTTGTTTCCACTTTGTACAACATAACGCTGCCTCTCTGAGCTATTCTAAGTTGTTTTCAGCCATTTTTAGGAGCGGTCAAATTTTGACTTTTTTCGCCATACTATACTATTGCCTCTTTTGGCCATTTTTGTGACGTCCTAAATTTTAACGTTTTTGGCGTTTTTTGGCCTTTGTTTCCACTTTGTACAACATAACGCGTTACTACGAGCTATTCTAAGTTGTTTTCAGCCATTTTTAGGAGCGGTCCATTTTTGACTTTTTTCGCCATACTATACTATTGCCTCTTTTGGCCATTTTTGTGACGTCCTAAATTCTGAAGTTTTTGGCGTTTTGTGGCCTTTGTTTCCACTTTGTACACCATAACGCGTCTCTACGAGCTATTCTAAGTTGTTTTCAGCCATTTTTAGGAGCGGTCAAATTTTGACTTTTTTCGCCATACTATACTATTGCCTCTTTTGGCCATTTTTGTGACGTCCTAAATTTTAATGTTTTTGGTGTTTTTTCGTCTTAGTTTCCACTTTGTACAACATAACGCTGCGTCTCTACGAGCTATTCTAAGTTGTTTTCAGCCATTTTTAGGAGCGGTCAAATTTTGACTTTTTTTGCCATACTATACTATTGCCTCTTTTGGCCATTTTTGTGACGTCTTAAATTCTGAAGTTTTTCGCGTTTTTTGGTCTTTGTTTCCACTTTGTATAACATAACGTGTCTCTAAGAGGTATTCTAAGTTGTTTTCAGCCATTTTTAGGAGTGGTCAAATTTTGACTTTTTTCGCCATACTATACTATTGCCTCTTTTGGCCATTTTTGTGACGTCTTAAATTCTGAAGTTTTTGGCGTTTTTTGGCCTTTGTTTCCACTTTGTACAACATAACGCGTCTCTACGAGCTATTCTAAGTTGTTTTCAGCCATTTTTAGGAGCGGTCAAATTTTGACTTTTTTCACCATACTATACTATTGCCTCTTTTGGCCATTTTTGTGACGTCCTAAATTTTAACGTTTTTGGCGTTTTTTGGTTTTTGTTTCCACTTTGTATAACATAACTTGGCGTCTCACGAGCTATTCTAAGTTGTTTTCAGCCATTTTAGGAGCGGTCAAATTTTGACTTTTTTCGCCATACTATACTATTGCCTCTTTTGGCCATTTTGTGGCGTCCTAAATTTTAACGTTTTTGGTGTTTTTGGTCTTTGTTTCCACTTTGTACAACATAACGCGTCTCTACGAGCTATTCTAAGTTGTTTTCAGCCATTTTTAGGAGCGGTCAAATTTTGACTTTTTTCGCCATACTATACTATTGCCTCTTTTGGCCATTTTTGCGACGTCTTAAATTCTGAAGTTTTTGGCGTTTTTTGGCCTTTGTTTCCACTTTGTATAACATAACGTGTCTCTACGAGCTATTCTAAGTTGTTTTCAGCCATTTTTAGGAGCGGTCAAATTTTGACTTTTTTCGCCATACTATACTATTGCCTCTTTTGGCCATTTTTGTGACGTCCTAAATTATGATGTTTTTGACCTTTTTTGGCCTTTGTTTCCACTTTGTACAACATAACGCGTCTCTACGAGCTATTCTAAGTTATTTTCAGCCATTTTTAGGAGCGGTCCATTTTTGACTTTTTTCGCCATACTATACTATTGCCTCTTTTGGCCATTTTTGCGACGTCTTAAATTCTGAAGTTTTTGGCGTTTTTTGGCCTTTGTTTCCACTTTGTACACCATAACGCGTCTCTACGAGCTATTCTAAGTTGTTTTCAGCCATTTTTAGGAGCGGTCAAATTTTGACTTTTTTCGCCATACTATACTATTGCCTCTTTTGGCCATTTTGTGGCGTCCTAAATTCTGAAGTTTTTGGCGTTTTTGGCCTTTGTTTCCACTTTGTACAACATAACGCATTACTACGAGCTATTCTAAGTTGTTTTCAGCCATTTTTAGAGCGGTCCATTTTTGACTTTTTCGCCATACTTTCCTATTGCCTCTTTTGGCCATTTTTGTGACGTCCTAAATTTTAACGTTTTGGCGTTTTTTGGTTTTGTTTCCACTTTGTACAACATAACGTCTCTCTGAGCTATTCTAAGTTGTTTTCAGCCATTTTTAGGAGCGGTCAAATTTTGACTTTTTCGCCATACTATACTATTGCCTCTTTTGGCCATTTTGTGACGTCCTAAATTTTAACGTTTTGGTGTTTTTGGTCTTAGTTTCCACTTTGTACAACATAACGTCTCTCTGAGCTATTCTAAGTTGTTTTCAGCCATTTTTAGGAGCGGTCAAATTTTGACTTTTTTCGCCATACTATACTATTGCCTCTTTTGGCCATTTTTGCGACGTCTTAAATTCTGAAGTTTTTGGCGTTTTTTGGCCTTTGTTTCCACTTTGTATAACATAACGCGTCTCTACGAGCTATTCTAAGTTGTTTTCAGCCATTTTTAGGAGCGGTCAAATTTTGACTTTTTTCACCATACTATACTATTGCCTCTTTTGGCCATTTTTGTGACGTCCTAAATTCTGAAGTTTTTGGCGTTTTTTGGCCTTTGTTTCCACTTTGTACAACATAACGCATTACGAGCTATTCTAAGTTGTTTTCAGCCATTTTTAGGAGCGGTCCATTTTGACTTTTTTCGCCATACTTTCCTATTGCCTCTTTTGGCCATTTTTGTGACGTCCTAAATTTTAACGTTTTTGGCGTTTTTTGGTTTTTGTTTCCACTTTGTACAACATAACGTCTCTCTGAAGCTATTCTAAGTTGTTTTCAGCCATTTTTAGGAGCGGTCAAATTTTGACTTTTTCGCCATACTATACTATTGCCTCTTTTGGCCATTTTGTGACGTCCTAAATTTTAAAGGTTTTGGTGTTTTTTGGTCTTAGTTTCCACTTTGTACAACATAACGCGTCTCTACGAGCTATTCTAAGTTGTTTTCAGCCATTTTTAGGAGCGGTCAAATTTTGACTTTTTTCGCCATACTATACTATTGCCTCTTTTGGCCATTTTTGCGACGTCTTAAATTCTGAAGTTTTTGGCGTTTTTTGGCCTTTGTTTCCACTTTGTATAACATAACGTGTCTCTACGAGCTATTCTAAGTTGTTTTCAGCCATTTTTAGGAGCGGTCAAATTTTGACTTTTTTCGCCATACTATACTATTGCCTCTTTTGGCCATTTTTGTGACGTCCTAAATTATGATGTTTTTGACCTTTTTTGGCCTTTGTTTCCACTTTGTACAACATAACGTCTCTCTGAGCTATTCTAAGTTGTTTTCAGCCATTTTTAGGAGCGGTCAAATTTTGACTTTTTTCGCCATACTATACTATTGCCTCTTTTGGCCATTTTTGCAACGTCTTAAATTCTGAAGTTTTTCGCGTTTTTTGGTCTTTGTTTCCACTTTGTATAACATAACGTGTCTCTAAGAGGTATTCTAAGTTGTTTTCAGCCATTTTTAGGAGTGGTCAATTTTTGACTTTTTTCGCCATACTATACTATTGCCTTTTTTGGCCATTTTTGTGACGTCTTAAATTCTGAAGTTTTTGGCGTTTTTTGGCCTTTGTTTCCACTTTGTACAACATAACGCGTCTCTACGAGCTATTCTAAGTTGTTTTCAGCCATTTTTAGGAGCGGTCAAATTTTGACTTTTTTCGCCATACTATACTATTGCCTCTTTTGGCCATTTTTGTGACGTCCTAAATTCTGAAGTTTTTGGCATTTTTTGGCCTTTGTTTCCACTTTGTACAACATAACGCATTACTACGAGCTATTCTAAGTTGTTTTCAGCCATTTTAGGAGCGGTCCATTTTGACTTTTTTCGCCATACTTTCCTATTGCCTCTTTTGGCCATTTTGTGACGTCCTAAATTTTAACGTTTTTGGCGTTTTTTGGTTTTTGTTTCCACTTTGTACAACATAACGCGTCTCTACGAGCTATTCTAAGTTGTTTTCAGCCATTTTTAGGAGCGGTCAAATTTTGACTTTTTTCGCCATACTATACTATTGCCTCTTTTGGCCATTTTTGTGACGTCCTAAATTTTAACGTTTTGGCGTTTTTGGCCTTTGTTTCCACTTTGTACAACATAACGTCTCTCTGAGCTATTCTAAGTTGTTTTCAGCCATTTTAGGAGCGGTCCATTTTTGACTTTTTTCGCCATACTATACTATTGCCTCTTTTGGCCATTTTTGTGACGTCCTAAATTCTGAAGTTTTTGGCGTTTTGTGGCCTTTGTTTCCACTTTGTACACCATAACGCGTCTCTACGAGCTATTCTAAGTTGTTTTCAGCCATTTTTAGGAGCGGTCAAATTTTGACTTTTTTCGCCATACTATACTATTGCCTCTTTTGGCCATTTTTGTGACGTCCTAAATTTTAATGTTTTTGGTGTGTTTTGGTCTTAGTTTCCACTTTGTACAACATAACGTCTCTCACGAGCTATTCTAAGTTGTTTTCAGCCATTTTTAGAGCGGTCAAATTTTGACTTTTTTCGCCATACTATACTATTGCCTCTTTTGGCCATTTTTGCGACGTCTTAAATTCTGAAGTTTTTCGCGTTTTTTGGTCTTTGTTTCCACTTTGTATAACATAACGTGTCTCTAAGAGGTATTCTAAGTTGTTTTCAGCCATTTTTAGGAGTGGTCAAATTTTGACTTTTTCGCCATACTATACTATTGCCTCTTTTGGCCATTTTTGTGACGTCCTAAATTGTGAAGTTTTTGGCGTTTTTGGCCTTTGTTTCCACTTTGTACAACATAACGCGTCTCTCTGAGCTATTCTAAGTTGTTTTCAGCCATTTTAGGAGCGGTCAAATTTTGACTTTTTTCACCATACTATACTATTGCCTCTTTTGGCCATTTTTGTGACGTCCTAAATTTTAACGTTTTTGGCGTTTTTTGGTTTTTGTTTCCACTTTGTACAACATAACGCGTCTCTACGAGCTATTCTAAGTTGTTTTCAGCCATTTTTAGGAGCGGTCAAATTTTGACTTTTTTCGCCATACTATACTATTGCCTCTTTTGGCCATTTTGTGGCGTCCTAAATTTTAACGTTTTTGGTGTTTTTTTGGTCTTAGTTTCCACTTTGTACAACATATCGCGTCTCTACGAGCTATTCTAAGTTGTTTTCAGCCATTTTTAGGAGCGGTCAAATTTTGACTTTTTTCGCCATACTATACTATTGCCTCTTTTGGCCATTTTTGCGACGTCTTAAATTCTGAAGTTTTTGGCGTTTTTTGGCCTTTGTTTCCACTTTGTACAACATAACGTGTCTCTACGAGCTATTCTAAGTTGTTTTCAGCCATTTTTAGGAGCGGTCAAATTTTGACTTTTTTCGCCATACTATACTATTGCCTCTTTTGGCCATTTTTGTGACGTCCTAAATTATGATGTTTTTGACCTTTTTGGTCTTTGTTTCCACTTTGTACAAACTAACAGCGTCTCTCTGAGCTATTCTAAGTTGTTTTCAGCCATTTTTAGAGCGGTCAAATTTTGACTTTTTCACCATACTATACTATTGCCTCTTTTGGCCATTTTTGTGACGTCCTAAATTCTGAAGTTTTTGGCGTTTTTTGGCCTTTGTTTCCACTTTGTACAACATAACGCATTACTACGAGCTATTCTAAGTTGTTTTCAGCCATTTTTAGGAGCGGTCCAGTTTTGACTTTTTTCGCCATACTTTACTATTTCCTCTTTTGGCCATTTTGTGGCGTCCTAAATTTTAACGTTTTTGGCGTTTTTTGGTTTTTGTTTCCACTTTGTACAACATAACGCGTCTCTACGAGCTATTCTAAGTTGTTTTCAGCCATTTTTAGGAGCGGTCAAATTTTGACTTTTTTCGCCATACTATACTATTGCCTCTTTTGGCCATTTTTGTGACGTCCTAAATTTTAATGTTTTTGGTGTTTTTTGGTCTTAGTTTCCACTTTGTACAACATAACGCGTCTCTACGAGCTATTCTAAGTTGTTTTCAGCCATTTTTAGGAGCGGTCAAATTTTGACTTTTTTCGCCATACTATACTATTGCCTCTTTTGGCCATTTTTGTGACGTCTTAAATTCTGAAGTTTTTGGCGTTTTTTGGCCTTTGTTTCCACTTTGTACACCATAACGCGTCTCTACGAGCTATTCTAAGTTGTTTTCAGCCATTTTTAGGAGCGGTCAAATTTTGACTTTTTTCACCATACTATACTATTGCCTCTTTTGGCCATTTTTGTGACGTCCTAAATTCTGAAGTTTTTGGCGTTTTTTGGCCTTTGTTTCCACTTTGTACAACATAACGCATTACTACGAGCTATTCTAAGTTGTTTTCAGCCATTTTTAGGAGCGGTCCATTTTTGACTTTTTTCGCCATACTTTCCTATTGCCTCTTTTGGCCATTTTTGTGACGTCCTAAATTTTAACGTTTTTGGCGTTTTTTGGTTTTTGTTTCCACTTTGTACAACATAACGCGTCTCTACGAGCTATTCTAAGTTGTTTTCAGCCATTTTTAGGAGCGGTCAAATTTTGACTTTTTTCGCCATACTATACTATTGCCTCTTTTGGCCATTTTTGTGACGTCCTAAATTTTAACGTTTTTGGTGTTTTTTGGTCTTAGTTTCCACTTTGTACAACATAACGCGTCTCTACGAGCTATTCTAAGTTGTTTTCAGCCATTTTTAGGAGCGGTCAAATTTTGACTTTTTTCGCCATACTATACTATTGCCTCTTTTGGCCATTTTTGTGACGTCTTAAATTCTGAAGTTTTTGGCGTTTTTTGGCCTTTGTTTCCACTTTGTATAACATAACGTGTCTCTACGAGCTATTCTAAGTTGTTTTCAGCCATTTTTAGGAGCGGTCAAATTTTGACTTTTTTCGCCATACTATACTATTGCCTCTTTTGGCCATTTTTGTGACGTCCTAAATTATGATGTTTTTGACCTTTTTTGGCCTTTGTTTCCACTTTGTACAACATAACGCGTCTCTACGAGCTATTCTAAGTTGTTTTCAGCCATTTTTAGGAGCGGTCAAATTTTGACTTTTTTCGCCATACTATACTATTGCCTCTTTTGGCCATTTTTGCAACGTCTTAAATTCTGAAGTTTTTCGCGTTTTTTGGTCTTTGTTTCCACTTTGTATAACATAACGTGTCTCTAAGAGGTATTCTAAGTTGTTTTCAGCCATTTTTAGGAGTGGTCAAATTTTGACTTTTTTCGCCATACTATACTATTGCCTCTTTTGGCCATTTTTGTGACGTCTTAAATTCTGAAGTTTTTGGCGTTTTTTGGCCTTTGTTTCCACTTTGTACAACATAACGCGTCTCTACGAGCTATTCTAAGTTGTTTTCAGCCATTTTTAGGAGCGGTCAAATTTTGACTTTGTTCACCATACTATACTATTGCCTCTTTTGGCCATTTTTGTGACGTCCTAAATTCTGAAGTTTTTGGCATTTTTTGGCCTTTGTTTCCACTTTGTACAACATAACGCATTACTACGAGCTATTCTAAGTTGTTTTCAGCCATTTTTAGGAGCGGTCCATTTTTGACTTTTTTCGCCATACTTTCCTATTGCCTCTTTTGGCCATTTTTGTGACGTCCTAAATTTTAACGTTTTTGGCGTTTTTTGGTTTTTGTTTCCACTTTGTACAACATAACGCGTCTCTACGAGCTATTCTAAGTTGTTTTCAGCCATTTTTAGGAGCGGTCAAATTTTGACTTTTTTCGCCATACTATACTATTGCCTCTTTTGGCCATTTTTGTGACGTCCTAAATTTTAACGTTTTTGGTGTTTTTTGGTCTTAGTTTCCACTTTGTACAACATAACGCGTCTCTACGAGCTATTCTAAGTTGTTTTCAGCCATTTTTAGGAGCGGTCAAATTTTGACTTTTTTCGCCATACTATACTATTGCCTCTTTTGGCCATTTTTGCGACGTCTTAAATTCTGAAGTTTTTGGCGTTTTTTGGCCTTTGTTTCCACTTTGTATAACATAACGTGTCTCTACGAGCTATTCTAAGTTGTTTTCAGCCATTTTTAGGAGCGGTCAAATTTTGACTTTTTTCGCCATACTATACTATTGCCTCTTTTGGCCATTTTTGTGACGTCTTAAATTCTGAAGTTTTTGGCGTTTTTTGGCCTTTGTTTCCACTTTGTACAACATAACGCGTCTCTACGAGCTATTCTAAGTTGTTTTCAGCCATTTTTAGGAGCGGTCAAATTTTGACTTTTTTCACCATACTATACTATTGCCTCTTTTGGCCATTTTTGTGACGTCCTAAATTCTGAAGTTTTTGGCGTTTTTTGGCCTTTGTTTCCACTTTGTACAACATAACGCATTACTACGAGCTATTCTAAGTTGTTTTCAGCCATTTTTAGGAGCGGTCCATTTTTGACTTTTTTCGCCATACTTTCCTATTGCCTCTTTTGGCCATTTTTGTGACGTCCTAAATTTTAACGTTTTTGGCGTTTTTTGGTTTTTGTTTCCACTTTGTACAACATAACGCGTCTCTACGAGCTATTCTAAGTTGTTTTCAGCCATTTTTAGGAGCGGTCAAATTTTGACTTTTTTCGCCATACTATACTATTGCCTCTTTTGGCCATTTTTGCGACGTCTTAAATTCTTAAGTTTTTGGCGTTTTTTGGTCTTTGTTTCCACTTTGTACAACATAACGCGTCTCTACGAGCTATTCTAAGTTGTTTTCAGCCATTTTTAGGAGCGGTCAAATTTTGACTTTTTTCACCATACTATACTATTGCCTCTTTTGGCCATTTTTGTGACGTCCTAAATTCTGAAGTTTTTGGCGTTTTTTGGCCTTTGTTTCCACTTTGTACAACATAACGCATTACTACGAGCTATTCTAAGTTGTTTTCAGCCATTTTTAGGAGCGGTCCATTTTTGACTTTTTTCGCCATACTATACTATTGCCTCTTTTGGCCATTTTTGTGACGTCCTAAATTATGATGTTTTTGACCTTTTTGGTCTTTGTTTCCACTTTGTACAACATAACGCGTCTCTACGAGCTATTCTAAGTTGTTTTCAGCCATTTTTAGGAGCGGTCAAATTTTGACTTTTTTCGCCATACTATACTATTGCCTCTTTTGGCCATTTTTGCGACGTCTTAAATTCTGAAGTTTTTGGCGTTTTTTGGCCTTTGTTTCCACTTTGTACAACATAACGTGTCTCTACGAGCTATTCTAAGTTGTTTTCAGCCATTTTTAGGAGCGGTCAAATTTTGACTTTTTTCGCCATACTATACTATTGCCTCTTTTGGCCATTTTTGTGACGTCCTAAATTATGATGTTTTTGACCTTTTTTAGTCTTTGTTTCCACTTTGTACAACATAACGCGTCTCTACGAGCTATTCTAAGTTGTTTTCAGCCATTTTTAGGAGCGGTCAAATTTTGACTTTTTTCGCCATACTGTACTATTGCCTCTTTTGGCCATTTTTGTGACGTCCTAAATTATGATGTTTTTGACCTTTTTTAGTCTTTGTTTCCACTTTGTACAACATAACGCGTCTCTACGAGCTATTCTAAGTTGTTTTCAGCCATTTTTAGGAGCGGTCAAATTTTGACTTTTTTCGCCATACTATACTATTGCCTCTTTTGGCCATTTTTGTGACGTCTTAAATTCTGAAGTTTTTGGCGTTTTTTGGTGTTAGTTTCCACTTTGTACAACATAACGCGTCTCTACGAGCTATTCTAAGTTGTTTTCAGCCATTTTTAGGAGCGGTCAAATTTTGACTTTTTTCGCCATACTATACTATTGCCTCTTTTGGCCATTTTTGTGACGTCCTAAATTATGATGTTTTTGACCTTTTTGGTCTTTGTTTCCACTTTGTACAACATAACGCGTCTCTACGAGCTATTCTAAGTTGTTTTCAGCCATTTTTAGGAGCGGTCAAATTTTGACTTTTTTCGCCATACTATACTATTGCCTCTTTTGGCCATTTTTGCGACGTCTTAAATTCTGAAGTTTTTGGCGTTTTTTGGTGTTAGTTTCCACTTTGTACACCATAACGCGTCTCTACGAGCTATTCTAAGTGGTTTTCAGTCATTTTTAGGAGCGGTCAAATTTTGACTTTTTTCGCCATACTATACTATTGCCTCTTTTGGCCATTTTTGCGACGTCTTAAATTCTGAAGTTTTTGGCGTTTTTTAGCCTTTGTTTCCACTTTGTACAACATAACGTGTCTCTACGAGCTATTCTAAGTTGTTTTCAGCCATTTTTAGGAGCGGTCAAATTTTGACTTTTTTCGCCATACTATACTATTGCCTCTTTTGGCCATTTTTGTGACGTCCTAAATTATGATGTTTTTGACCTTTTTTAGTCTTTGTTTCCACTTTGTACAACATAACGCGTCTCTACGAGCTATTCTAAGTTGTTTTCAGCCATTTTTAGGAGCGGTCAAATTTTGACTTTTTTCGCCATACTATACTATTGCCTCTTTTGGCCATTTTTGTGACGTCCTAAATTATGATGTTTTTGACCTTTTTTAGTCTTTGTTTCCACTTTGTACAACATAACGCGTCTCTACGAGCTATTCTAAGTTGTTTTCAGCCATTTTTAGGAGCGGTCAAATTTTGACTTTTTTCGCCATACTATACTATTGCCTCTTTTGGCCATTTTTGTGACGTCCTAAATTTTAATGTTTTTGGTGTTTTTTGGCCTTTGTTTCCACTTTGTACACCATAACGTGTCTCTACGAGCTATTCTAAGTGGTTTTCAGCCATTTTTAGGAGCGGTCAAATTTTGACTTTTTTCGCCATACTATACTATTGCCTCTTTTGGCCATTTTTGCAACGTCCTAAATTATGATGTTTTTGACCTTTTTGGTCTTTGTTTCCACTTTGTACAACATAACGCGTCTCTACGAGCTATTCTAAGTTGTTTTCAGCCATTTTTAGGAGCGGTCAAATTTTGACTTTTTTCGCCATACTATACTATTGCCTCTTTTGGCCATTTTTGTGACGTCCTAAATTATGATGTTTTTGACCTTTTTTAGTCTTTGTTTCCACTTTGTACAACATAACGCGTCTCTACGAGCTATTCTAAGTTGTTTTCAGCCATTTTTAGGAGCGGTCAAATTTTGACTTTTTTCGCCATACTATACTATTGCCTCTTTTGGCCATTTTTGTGACGTCCTAAATTTTAATGTTTTTGGTGTTTTTTGGCCTTTGTTTCCACTTTGTACACCATAACGTGTCTCTACGAGCTATTCTAAGTGGTTTTCAGCCATTTTTAGGAGCGGTCAAATTTTGACTTTTTTCGCCATACTATACTATTGCCTCTTTTGGCCATTTTTGTGACGTCCTAAATTATGATGTTTTTGGCGTTTTTTGGTGTTAGTTTCCACTTTGTACAACATAGCAGCGTTCTGACGAGCTATTCTAAGTTGTTTTCAGCCATTTTAGAGCGGTCCATTTTGACTTTTTTTCGCCATACTATACTATTGCCTCTTTTGGCCATTTTGCGACGTCTTAAATTCTGAAGTTTTTGGCGTTTTTTGGTGTTAGTTTCCACTTTGTACACCATAACGCGTCTCTACGAGCTATTCTAAGTGGTTTTCAGTCATTTTTAGGAGCGGTCAAATTTTGACTTTTTTCGCCATACTATACTATTGCCTCTTTTGGCCATTTTTGCGACGTCTTAAATTCTGAAGTTTTTGGCGTTTTTGGTGTTAGTTTCCACTTTGTACAACATAACGCGTCTCTCTGAGCTATTCTAAGTTGTTTTCAGCCATTTTTAGGCGGTCAAATTTTGACTTTTTTCGCCATACTATACTATTGCCTCTTTTGGCCATTTTGTGGCGTCCTAAATTTTAACGTTTTGGTGTTTTTTGGTCTTAGTTTCCACTTTGTACAACATAACGTCTCTCTGAGCTATTCTAAGTTGTTTTCAGCCATTTTAGAGCGGTCAATTTTGACTTTTTGCCATACTATACTATTGCCTCTTTTGGCCATTTTTGCGGCGTCTTAAATTCTGAAGTTTTTGGCGTTTTTTTGGCCTTTGTTTCCACTTTGTACACCATAACGCGTCTCTACGAGCTATTCTAAGTTGTTTTCAGCCATTTTTAGGAGCGGTCAAATTTTGACTTTTTTCGCCATACTATACTATTGCCTCTTTTGGCCATTTTGCGACGTCTTAAATTCTTAAGTTTTTGGCGTGTTTTGGTCTTTGTTTCCACTTTGTACAACATAACGCGTCTCTACGAGCTATTCTAAGTTGTTTTCAGCCATTTTTAGGAGCGGTCAAATTTTGACTTTTTTCGCCATACTATACTATTGCCTCTTTTGGCCATTTTGTGGCGTCCTAAATTCTGAAGTTTTTGGCGTTTTTGGCCTTTGTTTCCACTTTGTACAACATAACGCATTACTCTGAGCTATTCTAAGTTGTTTTCAGCCATTTTAGGAGCGGTCCATTTTGACTTTTTTCGCCATACTATACTATTGCCTCTTTTGGCCATTTTGTGACGTCCTAAATTATGATGTTTTTGACCTTTTGGTCTTTGTTTCCACTTTGTACAACATAACGCCTCTCTGAGCTATTCTAAGTTGTTTTCAGCCATTTTTAGGAGCGGTCAAATTTTGACTTTTTCGCCATACTATACTATTGCCTCTTTTGGCCATTTTGCGGCGTCCTAAATTATGATGTTTTTGCCCTTTTTAGTCTTTGTTTCCACTTTGTACAACATAACGTGTCTCTAAGAGCTATTCTAAGTTGTTTTCAGCCATTTTTAGGAGCGGTCAAATTTTGACTTTTTTCGCCATACTATACTATTGCCTCTTTTGGCCATTTTTGTGACGTCCTAAATTATGATGTTTTGACCTTTTTAGTCTTTGTTTCCACTTTGTACAACATAACGTCTCTCTGAGCTATTCTAAGTTGTTTTCAGCCATTTTTAGGGCGGTCAAATTTTGACTTTTTTCGCCATACTATACTATTGCCTCTTTTGGCCATTTTGCGGCGTCTTAAATTCTGAAGTTTTGGCTTTTTTGGTGTTAGTTTCCACTTTGTACACCATAACGCGTCTCTACGAGCTATTCTAAGTGGTTTTCAGCCATTTTTAGGAGCGGTCAAATTTTGACTTTTTTCGCCATACTATACTATTGCCTCTTTTGGCCATTTTTATGTATCGCCTTAAATTCTGAAGTTTTTGGCGTTTTTAGCCTTTGTTTCCACTTTGTACAACATAACGTGTCTCTCTGAGCTATTCTAAGTTGTTTTCAGCCATTTTAGAGCGGTCAAATTTTGACTTTTTAGCCATACTATACTATTGCCTCTTTTGGCCATTTTGTGACGTCCTAAATTATGATGTTTTTGACCTTTTTTAGTCTTTGTTTCCACTTTGTACAACATAACGCGTCTCTACGAGCTATTCTAAGTTGTTTTCAGCCATTTTTAGGAGCGGTCAAATTTTGACTTTTTTCGCCATACTATACTATTGCCTCTTTTGGCCATTTTTGTGACGTCCTAAATTTTAATGTTTTTGGTGTTTTTTGGCCTTTGTTTCCACTTTGTACAACATAACGTGTCTCTAAGAGCTATTCTAAGTGGTTTTCAGCCATTTTTAAGCGGTCAAATTTTGACTTTTTTCGCCATACTATACTATTGCCTCTTTTGGCCATTTTTGTGACGTCCTAAATTATGATGTTTTTGGCGTTTTTTGGTGTTAGTTTCCACTTTGTACAACATAACGCGTTACGACGAGCTATTCTAAGTTGTTTTCAGCCATTTTTAGGAGCGGTCCATTTTTGACTTTTTTCGCCATACTATACTATTGCCTCTTTTGGCCATTTTTGCGACGTCTTAAATTCTGAAGTTTTTGGCGTTTTTTGGTGTTAGTTTCCACTTTGTACACCATAACGCGTCTCTACGAGCTATTCTAAGTGGTTTTCAGTCATTTTTAGGAGCGGTCAAATTTTGACTTTTTTCGCCATACTATACTATTGCCTCTTTTGGCCATTTTGTGTCGTCCTAAATTTTAATGGTTTTGGTGTTTTTTGGCCTTTGTTTCCACTTTGTACACCATAACGCGTCTCTACGAGCTATTCTAAGTTGTTTTCAGCCATTTTTAGGAGCGGTCAAATTTTGACTTTTTTCGCCATACTATACTATTGCCTCTTTTGGCCATTTTTGTGACGTCCTAAATTATGATGTTTTTGGCGTTTTTTGGTGTTAGTTTCCACTTTGTACAACATAACGGCGTTCTGACGAGCTATTCTAAGTTGTTTTCAGCCATTTTTAGGAGCGGTCAATTTTTGACTTTTTTCGCCATACTATACTATTGCCTCTTTTGGCCATTTTTGTGACGTCCTAAATTATGATGTTTTTGACCTTTTTTAGTCTTTGTTTCCACTTTGTACAACATAACGCGTCTCTACGAGCTATTCTAAGTTGTTTTCAGCCATTTTTAGGAGCGGTCAAATTTTGACTTTTTTCGCCATACTATACTATTGCCTCTTTTGGCCATTTTTGTGACGTCCTAAATTTTAATGTTTTTGGTGTTTTTTGGCCTTTGTTTCCACTTTGTACAACATAACGTGTCTCTAAGAGCTATTCTAAGTGGTTTTCAGCCATTTTTAGGAGCGGTCAAATTTTGACTTTTTTCGCCATACTATACTATTGCCTCTTTTGGCCGTTTTTGTGACGTCCTGAATTATGATGTTTTTGGCGTTTTTGGTGTTAGTTTCCACTTTGTACAACATAACAGCGTTACTCTGAGCTATTCTAAGTTGTTTTCAGCCATTTTAGGAGCGGTCCATTTTGACTTTTTTTCGCCATACTATACTATTGCCTCTTTTGGCCATTTTGTGGCGTCCTAAATTATGATGTTTTGACCTTTTTGGTCTTTGTTTCCACTTTGTACAACATAACGCGTCTCTACGAGCTATTCTAAGTGGTTTTCAGCCATTTTTAGGAGCGGTCAAATTTTGACTTTTTTCACCATACTATACTATTGCCTCTTTTGGCCATTTTTGTGACGTCCTAAATTATGATGTTTTTGGCGTTTTTTGGTGTTAGTTTCCACTTTGTACACCATAACGCGTCTCTACGAGCTATTCTAAGTGGTTTTCAGTCATTTTTAGGAGCGGTCAAATTTTGACTTTTTTCGCCATACTATACTATTGCCTCTTTTGGCCATTTTTGCGACGTCTTAAATTCTGAAGTTTTTGGCGTTTTTTAGCCTTTGTTTCCACTTTGTACAACATAACGTGTCTCTAAGAGCTATTCTAAGTTGTTTTCAGCCATTTTTAGGAGCGGTCAAATTTTGACTTTTTTCGCCATACTATACTATTGCCTCTTTTGGCCATTTTTGTGACGTCCTAAATTATGATGTTTTTGACCTTTTTTAGTCTTTGTTTCCACTTTGTACAACATAACGCGTCTCTACGAGCTATTCTAAGTTGTTTTCAGCCATTTTTAGGAGCGGTCAAATTTTGACTTTTTTCGCCATACTATACTATTGCCTCTTTTGGCCATTTTGTGGCGTCCTAAATTATGATGTTTTTGACCTTTTTAGTCTTTGTTTCCACTTTGTACAACATAACGCGTCTCTCTGAGCTATTCTAAGTTGTTTTCAGCCATTTTAGGGCGGTCAAATTTTGACTTTTTTCGCCATACTATACTATTGCCTCTTTTGGCCATTTTGTGACGTCCTAAATTATGATGTTTTTTGACCTTTTTAGTCTTTGTTTCCACTTTGTACAACATAACAGCGTCTCTCTGAGCTATTCTAAGTTGTTTTCAGCCATTTTTAGGAGCGGTCAAATTTTGACTTTTTTCGCCATACTATACTATTGCCTCTTTTGGCCATTTTTGTGACGTCCTAAATTTTAATGTTTTTGGTGTTTTTTAGCCTTTGTTTCCACTTTGTACAACATAACGTGTCTCTAAGAGCTATTCTAAGTTGTTTTCAGCCATTTTTAGGAGCGGTCAAATTTTGACTTTTTTCGGCATACTATACTATTGCCTCTTTTGGCCATTTTTGTGACGTCCTAAATTATGATGTTTTTGACCTTTTTGGTCTTTGTTTCCACTTTGTACAACATAACGCTGCCTCATTTAGCTATTCTAAGTTGTTTTCAGCCATTTTAGGAGCGGTCAAATTTTGACTTTTTAGCCATACTATACTATTGCCTCTTTTGGCCATTTTTGCAACGTCTTAAATTCTGAAGTTTTTGGCGTTTTTTGGCCTTTGTTTCCACTTTGTACAACATAACGCGTCTCTACGAGCTATTCTAAGTTGTTTTCAGTCATTTTTAGGAGCGGTCAAATTTTGACTTTTTTCGCCATACTATACTATTGCCTCTTTTGGCCATTTTTGTGACGTCCTAAATTCTGATGTTTTTGACCTTTTTTAGTCTTTGTTTCCACTTTGTACAACATAACGTGCGTCTCTCTGAGCTATTCTAAGTTGTTTTCAGCCATTTTTAGGAGCGGTCAAATTTTGACTTTTTTCGCCATACTATACTATTGCCTCTTTTGGCCATTTTTGCGACGTCTTAAATTCTGAAGTTTTTGGCGTTTTTTGGCCTTTGTTTCCACTTTGTACAACATAACGTGTCTCTAAGAGCTATTCTAAGTTGTTTTCAGCCATTTTTAGGAGCGGTCAAATTTTGACTTTTTTACATACTATACTATTGCCTCTTTTGGCCATTTTTGTGGCGTCCTAAATTATGATGTTTTTGACCTTTTTAGTCTTTGTTTCCACTTTGTACAACATAGCAGCGTCTCTCTGAGCTATTCTAAGTTGTTTTCAGCCATTTTAGAGCGGTCAAATTTTGACTTTTTCGCCATACTATACTATTGCCTCTTTTGGCCATTTTTGCAACGTCTTAAATTCTGAAGTTTTTGGCGTTTTTTGGTGTTAGTTTCCACTTTGTACAACATAACGCGTTACTACGAGCTATTCTAAGTTGTTTTCAGCCATTTTTAGGAGCGGTCAATTTTTGACTTTTTTCGCCATACTATACTATTGCCTCTTTTGGCCATTTTTGTGACGTCCTAAATTATGATGTTTTTGTCCTTTTTTGGTCTTTGTTTCCACTTTGTACAACATAGCAGCGTCTCTCTGAGCTATTCTAAGTTGTTTTCAGCCATTTTAGGGCAGTCAAATTTTGACTTTTTACGCCATACTATACTATTGCCTCTTTTGGCCATTTTGTGACGTCTTAAATTCTGAAGTTTTTGGCGTTTTTGGTGTTAGTTTCCACTTTGTACAACATAACGTCTCTCTGAGCTATTCTAAGTTGTTTTCAGCCATTTTAGGGCGGTCAAATTTTGACTTTTTCGCCATACTATACTATTGCCTCTTTTGGCCATTTTGTGGCGTCCTAAATTATGATGTTTTGACCTTTTTAGTCTTTGTTTCCACTTTGTACAACATACTTGGCGTCTCTGAGCTATTCTAAGTTGTTTTCAGCCATTTTTAGGAAGCGGTCAAATTTTGACTTTTTAGCCATACTATACTATTGCCTCTTTTGGCCATTTTGTGGCGTCCTAAATTATGATGTTTTGGCGTTTTTTGGTGTTAGTTTCCACTTTGTACAACATAGCAGCGTTCTGACGAGCTATTCTAAGTTGTTTTCAGCCATTTTAGGGCGGTCAATTTTGACTTTTTTCGCCATACTATACTATTGCCTCTTTTGGCCATTTTGCGGCGTCTTAAATTCTGAAGTTTTGGCGTTTTTTAGCCTTTGTTTCCACTTTGTACAACATAACAGCGTCTCTCTGAGCTATTCTAAGTTGTTTTCAGCCATTTTTAGGGCGGTCAAATTTTGACTTTTTTCGCCATACTATACTATTGCCTCTTTTGGCCATTTTGCAACGTCTTAAATTCTGAAGTTTTGGCGTTTTTGGCCTTTGTTTCCACTTTGTACAACATAACGCGTCTCTCTGAGCTATTCTAAGTTGTTTTCAGCCATTTTTAGGAAGCGGTCAATTTTTGACTTTTTTCGCCATACTATACTATTGCCTCTTTTGGCCATTTTTGCGACGTCTTAAATTCTGAAGTTTTTGGCGTTTTTTGGCCTTTGTTTCCACTTTGTACAACATAACGTGTCTCTAAGAGCTATTCTAAGTTGTTTTCAGCCATTTTTAGGAGCGGTCCATTTTTGACTTTTTTCGCCATACTATACTATTGCCTCTTTTGGCCATTTTGTGGCGTCCTAAATTTTAATGTTTTTGGTGTTTTTTGGCCTTTGTTTCCACTTTGTACACCATAACGCGTCTCTACGAGCTATTCTAAGTGGTTTTCAGCCATTTTTAGGAGCGGTCAAATTTTGACTTTTTTCGCCATACTATACTATTGCCTCTTTTGGCCATTTTTGTGACGTCCTAAATTTTGACGTTTTTGGTGTTTTTTGGTCTTTGTTTCCACTTTGTACAACATAACGTGTCTCTAAGAGCTATTCTAAGTTGTTTTCAGCCATTTTTAGGAGCGGTCAAATTTTGACTTTTTCGCCATACTATACTATTGCCTCTTTTGGCCATTTTTGTGGCGTGCTAAATTATGATGTTTTTGACCTTTTTAGTCTTTGTTTCCACTTTGTACAACATAACAGCGTCTCTCTGAGCTATTCTAAGTTGTTTTCAGCCATTTTTAGGGCGGTCAAATTTTGACTTTTTTAAGCCATACTATACTATTGCCTCTTTTGGCCATTTTTGCAACGTCTTAAATTCTGAAGTTTTGGCGTTTTTGGCCTTTGTTTCCACTTTGTACAACATAACGTCTCTCTGAGCTATTCTAAGTTGTTTTCAGCCATTTTAGGAGCGGTCAAATTTTGACTTTTTTAGCCATACTATACTATTGCCTCTTTTGGCCATTTTTGCAACGTCTTAAATTCTGAAGTTTTTCGCGTTTTTTGGCCTTTGTTTCCACTTTGTACAACATAACGTGTCTCTAAGAGGTATTCTAAGTTGTTTTCAGCCATTTTTAGGAGCGGTCAAATTTTGACTTTTTTCGCCATACTATACTATTGCCTCTTTTGGCCATTTTGTGACGTCCTAAATTATGATGTTTTTGACCTTTTTAGTCTTTGTTTCCACTTTGTACAACATAGCAGCGTCTCTGAGCTATTCTAAGTTGTTTTCAGCCATTTTAGGGCGGTCAAATTTTGACTTTTTCGCCATACTATACTATTGCCTCTTTTGGCCATTTTGTGGCGTCCTAAATTTTAATGTTTTTGGTGTTTTTGGCCTTTGTTTCCACTTTGTACACCATAGCTGCGTCTCTCTGAGCTATTCTAAGTTGTTTTCAGCCATTTTAGGGCGGTCAAATTTTGACTTTTTTTGCCATACTATACTATTGCCTCTTTTGGCCATTTTTGTGACGTCTTAAATTCTGAAGTTTTTGGCGTTTTTTGGTGTTAGTTTCCACTTTGTACAACATAACGCGTTACTCTGAGCTATTCTAAGTTGTTTTCAGCCATTTTAGGAAGCGGTCAAATTTTGACTTTTTTCGCCATACTATACTATTGCCTCTTTTGGCCATTTTGTGGCGTCCTAAATTATGATGTTTTTGACCTTTTTAGTCTTTGTTTCCACTTTGTACAACATAGCAGCGTCTCTCTGAGCTATTCTAAGTTGTTTTCAGCCATTTTAGGAGCGGTCAAATTTTGACTTTTTTCGCCATACTATACTATTGCCTCTTTTGGCCATTTTGTGACGTCCTAAATTTTAACGTTTTGGTGTTTTTGGTCTTAGTTTCCACTTTGTACAACATAACGCGTCTCTACGAGCTATTCTAAGTTGTTTTCAGCCATTTTTAGGAGCGGTCAAATTTTGACTTTTTTCGCCATACTATACTATTGCCTCTTTTGGCCATTTTTGCGACGTCTTAAATTCTGAAGTTTTTGGCGTTTTTTGGTGTTTGTTTCCACTTTGTACAACATAGCAGCGTTACTTAGCTATTCTAAGTTGTTTTCAGCCATTTTAGGGCGGTCAATTTTTGACTTTTTAGCCATACTATACTATTGCCTCTTTTGGCCATTTTGCGACGTCTTAAATTCTGAAGTTTTTGGCGTTTTTGGCCTTTGTTTCCACTTTGTACAACATAACGTGTCTCTAAAACTATTCTAAGTTGTTTTCAGCCATTTTTAGAGCGGTCCATTTTTGACTTTTTTCGCCATACTATACTATTGCCTCTTTTGGCCATTTTGTGGCGTCCTAAATTTTAATGTTTTGGTGTTTTTGGCCTTTGTTTCCACTTTGTACACCATAACAGCGTCTCTGAGCTATTCTACGTTGTTTTCAGCCATTTTTAGGAGCAGTCAAATTTTGACTTTTTTCGCCATACTATACTATTGCCTCTTTTGGCCATTTTTGTGACGTCCTAAATTTTAACGTTTTTGGTGTTTTTTGGTCTTAGTTTCCACTTTGTACAACATAACGTGTCTCTAAGAGCTATTCTAAGTTGTTTTCAGCCATTTTTAGGAGCGGTCAAATTTTGACTTTTTTCGCCATACTATACTATTGCCTCTTTTGGCCATTTTTGTGACGTCCTAAATTATGATGTTTTTGACCTTTTTTAGTCTTTGTTTCCACTTTGTACAACATACTTGCGTCTCTCTGAGCTATTCTAAGTTGTTTTCAGCCATTTTTAGGGCGGTCAAATTTTGACTTTTTTACGCCATACTATACTATTGCCTCTTTTGGCCATTTTGCAACGTCTTAAATTCTGAAGTTTTTGGCGTTTTTTGGCCTTTGTTTCCACTTTGTACACCATAACAGCGTCTCTCTGAGCTATTCTAAGTTGTTTTCAGCCATTTTTAGGGCGGTCAAATTTTGACTTTTTTTGCCATACTATACTATTGCCTCTTTTGGCCATTTTTGTGACGTCTTAAATTCTGAAGTTTTTGGCGTTTTTTGGTGTTAGTTTCCACTTTGTACAACATAACGCGTTACTACGAGCTATTCTAAGTTGTTTTCAGCCATTTTTAGGAGCGGTCAATTTTTGACTTTTTTCGCCATACTATACTATTGCCTCTTTTGGCCATTTTTGCAACGTCTTAAATTCTGAAGTTTTTGGCGTTTTTTGGCCTTTGTTTCCACTTTGTACAACATAACGCGTCTCTACGAGCTATTCTAAGTTGTTTTCAGCCATTTTTAGGAGCGGTCAAATTTTGACTTTTTTCGCCATACTATACTATTGCCTCTTTTGGCCATTTTTGTGACGTCCTAAATTTTAATGTTTTTGGTGTTTTTTGGCCTTTGTTTCCACTTTGTACACCATAACTTGCGTCTCTCTGAGCTATTCTAAGTTGTTTTCAGCCATTTTAGGAGGCGGTCAAATTTTGACTTTTCGCCATACTATACTATTGCCTCTTTTGGCCATTTTTGCGACGTCTTAAATTCTGAAGTTTTTCGCGTTTTTTGGCCTTTGTTTCCACTTTGTACAACATAACGTGTCTCTAAGAGGTATTCTAAGTTGTTTTCAGCCATTTTTAGGAGCGGTCAAATTTTGACTTTTTTCGCCATACTATACTATTGCCTCTTTTGGCCATTTTTGTGACGTCCTAAATTATGATGTTTTGACCTTTTTAGTCTTTGTTTCCACTTTGTACAACATAGCAGCGTCTCTGAGCTATTCTAAGTTGTTTTCAGCCATTTTAGGAAGCGGTCAAATTTTGACTTTTTTCGCCATACTATACTATTGCCTCTTTTGGCCATTTTTGTAGCGTCCTAAATTTTAATGTTTTGGTGTTTTTGGCCTTTGTTTCCACTTTGTACACCATAACAGCGTCTCTCTGAGCTATTCTAAGTTGTTTTCAGCCATTTTAGGGCGGTCAAATTTTTGACTTTTTTGCCATACTATACTATTGCCTCTTTTGGCCATTTTTGTGACGTCTTAAATTCTGAAGTTTTGGCGTTTTTTGGCCTTTGTTTCCACTTTGTACAACATAACGCGTCTCTACGAGCTATTCTAAGTTGTTTTCAGCCATTTTTAGGAGCGGTCAAATTTTGACTTTTTTCGCCATACTATACTATTGCCTCTTTTGGCCATTTTTGTGACGTCCTAAATTTTAATGTTTTTGGTGTTTTTTGGCCTTTGTTTCCACTTTGTACACCATAACGCGTCTCTACGAGCTATTCTAAGTTGTTTTCAGCCATTTTTAGGAGCGGTCAAATTTTGACTTTTTTCGCCATACTATACTATTGCCTCTTTTGGCCATTTTTGCGACGTCTTAAATTCTGAAGTTTTTTGGCGTTTTTTGGCCTTTGTTTCCACTTTGTACAACATAACGTGTCTCTAAGAGGTATTCTAAGTTGTTTTCAGCCATTTTTAGGGCGGTCAAATTTTGACTTTTTCGCCATACTATACTATTGCCTCTTTTGGCCATTTTTGTGACGTCCTAAATTATGATGTTTTGACCTTTTTAGTCTTTGTTTCCACTTTGTACAACATAACTTGGCGTCTCTCTGAGCTATTCTAAGTTGTTTTCAGCCATTTTTAGGGCGGTCAAATTTTGACTTTTTTCGCCATACTATACTATTGCCTCTTTTGGCCATTTTGTGGCGTCCTAAATTTTAATGTTTTTGGTGTTTTTTGGCCTTTGTTTCCACTTTGTACACCATAGCAGCGTCTCTGAGCTATTCTAAGTTGTTTTCAGCCATTTTAGGGCGGTCAAATTTTGACTTTTTTCGCCATACTATACTATTGCCTCTTTTGGCCATTTTTGTGACGTCTTAAATTCTGAAGTTTTTGGCGTTTTTTGGTGTTAGTTTCCACTTTGTACAACATAACGCGTTACTACGAGCTATTCTAAGTTGTTTTCAGCCATTTTAGGAGCGGTCAAATTTTGACTTTTTCGCCATACTATACTATTGCCTCTTTTGGCCATTTTGTGGCGTCCTAAATTATGATGTTTTTGACCTTTTTTAGTCTTTGTTTCCACTTTGTACAACATAACGGCGTCTCTCTGAGCTATTCTAAGTTGTTTTCAGCCATTTTTAGGGCGGTCAAATTTTGACTTTTTACGCCATACTATACTATTGCCTCTTTTGGCCATTTTGTGGCGTCCTAAATTTTAACGTTTTTGGTGTTTTTTGGTCTTAGTTTCCACTTTGTACAACATAGCAGCGTCTCTGAGCTATTCTAAGTTGTTTTCAGCCATTTTAGGAGCAGTCAAATTTTGACTTTTTGCCATACTATACTATTGCCTCTTTTGGCCATTTTTGCGATGTCTTAAATTCTGAAGTTTTTGGCGTTTTTTGGTGTTAGTTTCCACTTTGTACAACATAACGCAGCGTTACTCTGAGCTATTCTAAGTTGTTTTCAGCCATTTTAGGGCGGTCAATTTTGACTTTTTGCCATACTATACTATTGCCTCTTTTGGCCATTTTGCAACGTCTTAAATTCTGAAGTTTTTGGCGTTTTTTGGCCTTTGTTTCCACTTTGTACAACATACTGCGTCTCTCTGAGCTATTCTAAGTTGTTTTCAGCCATTTTTAGGGCGGTCAAATTTTGACTTTTTTCGCCATACTATACTATTGCCTCTTTTGGCCATTTTGTAGCGTCCTAAATTTTAATGTTTTTTGGTGTTTTTTGGCCTTTGTTTCCACTTTGTACACACCATAACAGCGTCTCTCTGAGCTATTCTAAGTTGTTTTCAGCCATTTTTAGGAGCAGTCAAATTTTGACTTTTTCGCCATACTATACTATTGCCTCTTTTGGCCATTTTTGCGACGTCTTAAATTCTGAAGTTTTTCGCGTTTTTTGGCCTTTGTTTCCACTTTGTACAACATAACGTGTCTCTAAGAGGTATTCTAAGTTGTTTTCAGCCATTTTTAGGAGCGGTCAAATTTTGACTTTTTCGCCATACTATACTATTGCCTCTTTTGGCCATTTTTGTGGCGTCCTAAATTATGATGTTTTTGACCTTTTTAGTCTTTGTTTCCACTTTGTACAACATAACGCGTCTCTCTGAGCTATTCTAAGTTGTTTTCAGCCATTTTTAGGGCGGTCAAATTTTGACTTTTTCGCCATACTATACTATTGCCTCTTTTGGCCATTTTGTGGCGTCCTAAATTTTAATGTTTTTGGTGTTTTTGGCCTTTGTTTCCACTTTGTACACCATAACAGCGTCTCTCTGAGCTATTCTAAGTTGTTTTCAGCCATTTTTAGGAAGCGGTCAAATTTTGACTTTTTTGCCATACTATACTATTGCCTCTTTTGGCCATTTTGTGGCGTCTTAAATTCTGAAGTTTTTGGCGTTTTTTGGTGTTAGTTTCCACTTTGTACAACATAACAGCGTTACTACGAGCTATTCTAAGTTGTTTTCAGCCATTTTAGGAGGCGGTCAAATTTTGACTTTTTCGCCATACTATACTATTGCCTCTTTTGGCCATTTTTGTGGCGTCCTAAATTATGATGTTTTTTGACCTTTTTAGTCTTTGTTTCCACTTTGTACAACATAGCAGCGTCTCTCTGAGCTATTCTAAGTTGTTTTCAGCCATTTTTAGGGCGGTCAAATTTTGACTTTTTGCCATACTATACTATTGCCTCTTTTGGCCATTTTGTAGCGTCCTAAATTTTAATGTTTTTGGTGTTTTTTGGCCTTTGTTTCCACTTTGTACACCATAGCAGCGTCTCTCTGAGCTATTCTAAGTTGTTTTCAGCCATTTTTAGGGCGGTCAAATTTTGACTTTTTTCGCCATACTATACTATTGCCTCTTTTGGCCATTTTGCGACGTCTTAAATTCTGAAGTTTTTGGCGTTTTTGGCCTTTGTTTCCACTTTGTACAACATAACGTGTCTCTAAGAGGTATTCTAAGTTGTTTTCAGCCATTTTTAGAGGCGGTCAAATTTTGACTTTTTCGCCATACTATACTATTGCCTCTTTTGGCCATTTTGTGGCGTCCTAAATTATGATGTTTTTGACCTTTTTAGTCTTTGTTTCCACTTTGTACAACATACTTGCGTCTCTGAGCTATTCTAAGTTGTTTTCAGCCATTTTTAGGAGCGGTCAAATTTTGACTTTTTTCGCCATACTATACTATTGCCTCTTTTGGCCATTTTTGTGACGTCCTAAATTTTAATGTTTTTGGTGTTTTTTGGCCTTTGTTTCCACTTTGTACACCATAACGCGTCTCTACGAGCTATTCTAAGTTGTTTTCAGCCATTTTTAGGAGCGGTCAAATTTTGACTTTTTTTGCCATACTATACTATTGCCTCTTTTGGCCATTTTTGTGACGTCTTAAATTCTGAAGTTTTTGGCGTTTTTTGGTGTTAGTTTCCACTTTGTACAACATAACAGCGTTACTACTGAGCTATTCTAAGTTGTTTTCAGCCATTTTTAGGGCGGTCAAATTTTGACTTTTTCGCCATACTATACTATTGCCTCTTTTGGCCATTTTGTGACGTCCTAAATTATGATGTTTTTGACCTTTTTTAGTCTTTGTTTCCACTTTGTACAACATAACGCGTCTCTACGAGCTATTCTAAGTTGTTTTCAGCCATTTTTAGGAGCGGTCAAATTTTGACTTTTTTCGCCATACTATACTATTGCCTCTTTTGGCCATTTTTGCGATGTCTTAAATTCTGAAGTTTTTGGCGTTTTTTGGTGTTAGTTTCCACTTTGTACAACATAACGCGTTACTACGAGCTATTCTAAGTTGTTTTCAGCCATTTTTAGGAGCGGTCAATTTTTGACTTTTTTCGCCATACTATACTATTGCCTCTTTTGGCCATTTTTGCAACGTCTTAAATTCTGAAGTTTTTGGCGTTTTTTGGCCTTTGTTTCCACTTTGTACAACATAACGCGTCTCTACGAGCTATTCTAAGTTGTTTTCAGCCATTTTTAGGAGCGGTCAAATTTTGACTTTTTTCGCCATACTATACTATTGCCTCTTTTGGCCATTTTGTGGCGTCCTAAATTTTAATGTTTTTTTTTTTTTGGCCTTTGTTTCCACTTTGTACACCATACTTGGCGTCTCTCTGAGCTATTCTAAGTTGTTTTCAGCCATTTTTAGGAGCGGTCAAATTTTGACTTTTTCGCCATACTATACTATTGCCTCTTTTGGCCATTTTTGCGACGTCTTAAATTCTGAAGTTTTTCGCGTTTTTTGGCCTTTGTTTCCACTTTGTACAACATAACGTGTCTCTAAGAGGTATTCTAAGTTGTTTTCAGCCATTTTTAGGAGCGGTCAAATTTTGACTTTTTTCGCCATACTATACTATTGCCTCTTTTGGCCATTTTGTGGCGTCCTAAATTATGATGTTTTTGACCTTTTTTGGTCTTTGTTTCCACTTTGTACAACATAACTTGGCGTCTCTGAGCTATTCTAAGTTGTTTTCAGCCATTTTTAGGAGCGGTCAAATTTTGACTTTTTTCGCCATACTATACTATTGCCTCTTTTGGCCATTTTTGTGACGTCCTAAATTTTAATGTTTTTGGTGTTTTTTGGCCTTTGTTTCCACTTTGTACACCATACTTGGCGTCTCTACGAGCTATTCTAAGTTGTTTTCAGCCATTTTTAGGAGCGGTCAAATTTTGACTTTTTTCGCCATACTATACTATTGCCTCTTTTGGCCATTTTTGCAACGTCTTAAATTCTGAAGTTTTTGGCGTTTTTTGGCCTTTGTTTCCACTTTGTACAACATAACGCGTCTCTCTGAGCTATTCTAAGTTGTTTTCAGCCATTTTTAGAGCGGTCAAATTTTGACTTTTTAGCCATACTATACTATTGCCTCTTTTGGCCATTTTTGTGGCGTCCTAAATTTTAATGTTTTTGGTGTTTTTGGCCTTTGTTTCCACTTTGTACACCATAACGCGTCTCTACGAGCTATTCTAAGTTGTTTTCAGCCATTTTTAGGAGCGGTCAAATTTTGACTTTTTTCGCCATACTATACTATTGCCTCTTTTGGCCATTTTTGCGACGTCTTAAATTCTGAAGTTTTTCGCGTTTTTTGGCCTTTGTTTCCACTTTGTACAACATAACGTGTCTCTAAGAGGTATTCTAAGTTGTTTTCAGCCATTTTTAGGAGCGGTCAAATTTTGACTTTTTTCGCCATACTATACTATTGCCTCTTTTGGCCATTTTGTGGCGTCCTAAATTATGATGTTTTGACCTTTTTAGTCTTTGTTTCCACTTTGTACAACATAACAGCGTCTCTCTGAGCTATTCTAAGTTGTTTTCAGCCATTTTAGGAGCGGTCAAATTTTGACTTTTTCGCCATACTATACTATTGCCTCTTTTGGCCATTTTTGTGGCGTCCTAAATTTTAATGTTTTTGGTGTTTTTTGGCCTTTGTTTCCACTTTGTACACCATAGCAGCGTCTCTCTGAGCTATTCTAAGTTGTTTTCAGCCATTTTTAGAGCGGTCAAATTTTGACTTTTTTGCCATACTATACTATTGCCTCTTTTGGCCCATTTTGCGACGTCTTAAATTCTGAAGTTTTTGGCGTTTTTTGGTGTTAGTTTCCACTTTGTACAACATAACGCGTTACTACGAGCTATTCTAAGTTGTTTTCAGCCATTTTTAGGAGCGGTCAAATTTTGACTTTTTTCGCCATACTATACTATTGCCTCTTTTGGCCATTTTTGTGACGTCCTAAATTATGATGTTTTTGACCTTTTTTAGTCTTTGTTTCCACTTTGTACAACATAACGCGTCTCTACGAGCTATTCTAAGTTGTTTTCAGCCATTTTAGGAGCGGTCAAATTTTGACTTTTTACGCCATACTATACTATTGCCTCTTTTGGCCATTTTTGTGGCGTCCTAAATTTTGCGTTTTTGGTGTTTTTTGGTCTTAGTTTCCACTTTGTACAACATAGCAGCGTCTCTCGAGCTATTCTAAGTTGTTTTCAGCCATTTTTAGGAAGCGGTCAAATTTTGACTTTTTTGCCATACTATACTATTGCCTCTTTTGGCCATTTTGCGACGTCTTAAATTCTGAAGTTTTTGGCGTTTTTGGTGTTAGTTTCCACTTTGTACAACATAGCAGCGTTACTACGAGCTATTCTAAGTTGTTTTCAGCCATTTTAGGAAGCGGTCAATTTTTGACTTTTTCGCCATACTATACTATTGCCTCTTTTGGCCATTTTGCAACGTCTTAAATTCTGAAGTTTTTTGCGTTTTTTTGTCTTTGTTTCCACTTTGTACAACATAACGCGTCTCTACGAGCTATTCTAAGTTGTTTTCAGCCATTTTTAGGAGCGGTCAAATTTTGACTTTTTTCGCCATACTATACTATTGCCTCTTTTGGCCATTTTTGTGACGTCCTAAATTTTAATGTTTTTGGTGTTTTTTGGCCTTTGTTTCCACTTTGTACACCATAACGCGTCTCTACGAGCTATTCTAAGTTGTTTTCAGCCATTTTAGGAGCGGTCAAATTTTGACTTTTTCGCCATACTATACTATTGCCTCTTTTGGCCATTTTGCGTCTTAAATTATGATGTTTTTGGCGTTTTTTGGCCTTTGTTTCCACTTTGTACAACATAACGTGTCTCTAAGAGGTATTCTAAGTTGTTTTCAGCCATTTTTAGGAGCGGTCAAATTTTGACTTTTTTCGCCATACTATACTATTGCCTCTTTTGGCCATTTTTGTGACGTCCTAAATTATGATGTTTTTGACCTTTTTAGTCTTTGTTTCCACTTTGTACAACATAACAGCGTCTCTCTGAGCTATTCTAAGTTGTTTTCAGCCATTTTTAGGAGCGGTCAAATTTTGACTTTTTTGCCATACTATACTATTGCCTCTTTTGGCCATTTTTGTGACGTCCTAAATTTTAATGTTTTTGGTGTTTTTTGGCCTTTGTTTCCACTTTGTACACCATAACGCGTCTCTACGAGCTATTCTAAGTTGTTTTCAGCCATTTTTAGGAGCGGTCAAATTTTGACTTTTTTCGCCATACTATACTATTGCCTCTTTTGGCCATTTTTGTGACGTCTTAAATTCTGAAGTTTTTGGCGTTTTTTGGTGTTAGTTTCCACTTTGTACAACATAAAGCGTTACTACTGAGCTATTCTAAGTTGTTTTCAGCCATTTTTAGAGCGGTCAAATTTTGACTTTTTAGCCATACTATACTATTGCCTCTTTTGGCCATTTTGTGGCGTCCTAAATTATGATGTTTTTGACCTTTTTAGTCTTTGTTTCCACTTTGTACAACATACTTGCGTCTCTCTGAGCTATTCTAAGTTGTTTTCAGCCATTTTAGGAGCGGTCAAATTTTGACTTTTTCGCCATACTATACTATTGCCTCTTTTGGCCATTTTGTGGCGTCCTAAATTTTAACGTTTTTGGTGTTTTTGGTCTTAGTTTCCACTTTGTACAACATAGCAGCGTCTCTGAGCTATTCTAAGTTGTTTTCAGCCATTTTAGGAGCGGTCAAATTTTGACTTTTTTTCGCCATACTATACTATTGCCTCTTTTGGCCATTTTGTAGCGTCCTAAATTATGATGTTTTTGACCTTTTTTAGTCTTTGTTTCCACTTTGTACAACATAGCAGCGTCTCTGAGCTATTCTAAGTTGTTTTCAGCCATTTTTAGGGCGGTCAAATTTTGACTTTTTTCGCCATACTATACTATTGCCTCTTTTGGCCATTTTGCGGCGTCTTAAATTCTGAAGTTTTTGGCGTTTTTTTGGCCTTTGTTTCCACTTTGTACAACATAACAGCGTCTCTCTGAGCTATTCTAAGTTGTTTTCAGCCATTTTAGGAGCGGTCAAATTTTGACTTTTTTCGCCATACTATACTATTGCCTCTTTTGGCCATTTTGTGGCGTCCTAAATTTTAATGTTTTTGGTGTTTTTGGCCTTTGTTTCCACTTTGTACACCATAATGCGTCTCTCTGAGCTATTCTAAGTGGTTTTCAGCCATTTTTAGAGGCGGTCAAATTTTGACTTTTTTTCGCCATACTATACTATTGCCTCTTTTGGCCATTTTTGTGACGTCCTAATTAATGATGTTTTTGGCGTTTTTTGGTGTTAGTTTCCACTTTGTACACCATAACGCGTCTCTACGAGCTATTCTAAGTGGTTTTCAGCCATTTTAGGGCAGTCAAATTTTGACTTTTTTCGCCATACTATACTATTGCCTCTTTTGGCCATTTTTGTGACGTCCTAAATTATGATGTTTTTGACCTTTTTGGTCTTTGTTTCCACTTTGTACAATATAACAGCGTCTCTCTGAGCTATTCTAAGTTGTTTTCAGCCATTTTAGGGCGGTCAAATTTTGACTTTTTTTCGCCATACTATACTATTGCCTCTTTTGGCCATTTTTGTGGCGTCCTAAATTTTAATGTTTTTGGTGTTTTTTGGCCTTTGTTTCCACTTTGTACACCATAGCAGCGTCTCTCTGAGCTATTCTAAGTGGTTTTCAGCCATTTTAGGAAGCGGTCAAATTTTGACTTTTTTCGCCATACTATACTATTGCCTCTTTTGGCCATTTTGTGGCGTCCTAAATAATGATGTTTTGGCGTTTTTGGTGTTAGTTTCCACTTTGTACAACATAGCAGCGTTCTGACGAGCTATTCTAAGTTGTTTTCAGCCATTTTTAGGAGCGGTCCATTTTTGACTTTTTTCGCCATACTATACTATTGCCTCTTTTGGCCATTTTTGTGACGTCCTAAATTTTAATGTTTTTGGTGTTTTTTGGCCTTTGTTTCCACTTTGTACACCATAACGCGTCTCTACGAGCTATTCTAAGTGGTTTTTAGCCATTTTTAGGAGCGGTCAAATTTTGACTTTTTTCGCCATACTATACTATTGCCTCTTTTGGCCATTTTTGTGACGTCTTAAATTCTGAAGTTTTTCGCGTTTTTTGGCCTTTGTTTCCACTTTGTACAACATAACGTGTCTCTAAGAGGTATTCTAAGTTGTTTTCAGCCATTTTAAGGAGCGGTCAATTTTGACTTTTTCGCCATACTATACTATTGCCTCTTTTTGCCATTTTTGTGACGTCCTAAATTTTAATGTTTTTGGTGTTTTTTGGCCTTTGTTTCCACTTTGTACACCATAACGCGTCTCTACGAGCTATTCTAAGTTGTTTTCAGCCATTTTTAGGAGCGGTCAAATTTTGACTTTTTTCGCCATACTATACTATTGCCTCTTTTGGCCATTTTTGTGACGTCTTATATTTTAATGTTTTTGGTGTTTTTGGTCTTAGTTTCCACTTTGTACAACATAACAGCGTCTCTCTGAGCTATTCTAAGTTGTTTTCAGCCATTTTTAGGGCCGGTCACATTTTGACTTTTTTCGCCATACTATACTATTGCCTCTTTTGGCCATTTTGCGGCGTCTTAAATTCT
This sequence comes from Plectropomus leopardus, assembly GCF_026936395.1. NCBI lineage: Eukaryota > Metazoa > Chordata > Actinopteri > Perciformes > Serranidae > Plectropomus > Plectropomus leopardus. The sequence continues at coordinate 41,206,712 of NC_142178.1, read as the reverse complement.
GAAGTTTTTGGCGTTTTTTGGTGTTAGTTTCCACTTTGTACAACATAACGCGTTACTACGAGCTATTCTAAGTTGTTTTCAGCCATTTTTAGGAGCGGTCAATATTTGACTTTTTTCGCCATACTATACTATTGCCTCTTTTGGCCATTTTTGTGACGTCCTAAATTTTAACGTTTTTGGTGTTTTTTGGTCTTAGTTTCCACTTTGTACAACATAACGCGTTACTACGAGCTATTCTAAGTTGTTTTCAGCCATTTTTAGGAAGCGGTCAAATTTTGACTTTTTACGCCATACTATACTATTGCCTCTTTTGGCCATTTTGTGACGTCTTAAATTCTGAAGTTTTGGCGTTTTTGGCCTTTGTTTCCACTTTGTACAACATAACGCGTCTCTACAAGCTATTCTAAGTTGTTTTCAGCCATTTTTAGGAGCGGTCAATTTTTGACTTTTTTCGCCATACTATACTATTGCCTCTTTTGGCCATTTTTGCAACGTCTTAAATTCTGAAGTTTTTCGCGTTTTTGGCCTTTGTTTCCACTTTGTACAACATAACGTTTCTCTCTGAGCTATTCTCGTTGTTTTCAGCCATTTTAGGAGCAGTCAAATTTTGACTTTTTAGCCATACTATACTATTGCCTCTTTTGGCCATTTTTGTGGCGTCTTAAATTTTAACGTTTTTGGTGTTTTTTGGTCTTAGTTTCCACTTTGTACAACATAACTTGCGTCTCTCTGAGCTATTCTAAGTTGTTTTCAGCCATTTTAGGGCGGTCAATTTTTGACTTTTTGCCATACTATACTATTGCCTCTTTTGGCCATTTTGTGACGTCCTAAATTTTAATGTTTTTGGCGTTTTTGGCCTTTGTTTCCACTTTGTACACCATACTGCGTCTCTCTGAGCTATTCTAAGTTGTTTTCAGCCATTTTTAGGGCGGTCAAATTTTGACTTTTTTCGCCATACTATACTATTGCCTCTTTTGGCCATTTTTGTGACGTCCTAAATTATGATGTTTTTGGCGTTTTTTGGTGTTAGTTTCCACTTTGTACAACATAACGTCTCTGACGAGCTATTCTAAGTTGTTTTCAGCCATTTTTAGGGCGGTCAATTTTGACTTTTTAGCCATTCTATGCTTTGGCCTCTTTTGGCCATTTTTGTGACGTCCTAAATTTTAATGTTTTTGGTGTTTTTTGGCCTTTGTTTCCACTTTGTACACCATAACGCGTCTCTACGAGCTATTCTAAGTTGTTTTCAGCCATTTTTAGGAGCGGTCCAATTTTGACTTTTTTACGCCATACTATACTATTGCCTCTTTTGGCCATTTTGTGGCGTCTTAAATTCTGAAGTTTTTGGCGTTTTTGGCCTTTGTTTCCACTTTGTACAACATAATAGCGTCTCTGAGCTATTCTAAGTTGTTTTCAGCCATTTTAGGGCGGTCAAATTTTGACTTTTTCGCCATACTATACTATTGCCTCTTTTGGCCATTTTGTGACGTCCTAAATTTTAATGTTTTTGGTGTTTTTGGCCTTTGTTTCCACTTTGTACAACATAACGCGTCTCTGAGCTATTCTAAGTTGTTTTCAGCCATTTTAGGAGCGGTCAAATTTTGACTTTTTCGCCATACTATACTATTGCCTCTTTTGGCCATTTTGTGACGTCCTAAATTTTAAAGTTTTGGTGTTTTTGGTCTTAGTTTCCACTTTGTACAACATAGCAGCGTCTCTACGAGCTATTCTAAGTTGTTTTCAGCCATTTTTAGGAGCGGTCAAATTTTGACTTTTTTCGCCATACTATACTATTGCCTCTTTTGGCCATTTTTGCGATGTCTTAAATTCTGAAGTTTTTGGCGTTTTTTGGCCTTTGTTTCCACTTTGTACAACATAACGTGTCTCTAAGAGCTATTCTAAGTTGTTTTCAGCCATTTTTAGGAGCGGTCAAATTTTGACTTTTTTCGCCATACTATACTATTGCCTCTTTTGGCCATTTTTGTGACGTCCTAAATTATGATGTTTTTGACCTTTTTTGGTCTTTGTTTCCACTTTGTACAACATAACAGCGTCTCTCTGAGCTATTCTAAGTTGTTTTCAGCCATTTTTAGGGCGGTCAAATTTTGACTTTTTTCGCCATACTATACTATTGCCTCTTTTGGCCATTTTTGCGACGTCTTAAATTCTGAAGTTTTTGGCGTTTTTTGGCCTTTGTTTCCACTTTGTACAACATAACGCGTCTCTACGAGCTATTCTAAGTTGTTTTCAGCCATTTTTAGGAGCGGTCAAATTTTGACTTTTTTCGCCATACTATACTATTGCCTCTTTTGGCCATTTTTGTGACGTCCTAAATTTTAATGTTTTTGGTGTTTTTTGGCCTTTGTTTCCACTTTGTACACCATAATGCGTCTCTACGAGCTATTCTAAGTGGTTTTCAGCCATTTTTAGGAGCGGTCAAATTTTGACTTTTTCGCCATACTATACTATTGCCTCTTTTGGCCATTTTTGTGACGTCCTAATTAATGATGTTTTTGGCGTTTTTTGGTGTTAGTTTCCACTTTGTACACCATAACGCGTCTCTCTGAGCTATTCTAAGTGGTTTTCAGCCATTTTTAGGAAGCGGTCAAATTTTGACTTTTTCGCCATACTATACTATTGCCTCTTTTGGCCATTTTGTGACGTCCTAAATTATGATGTTTTTGACCTTTTGGTCTTTGTTTCCACTTTGTACAACATAACGGCGTCTCACTGAGCTATTCTAAGTTGTTTTCAGCCATTTTTAGGAGCGGTCAAATTTTGACTTTTTTCGCCATACTATACTATTGCCTCTTTTGGCCATTTTTGTGACGTCCTAAATTTTAATGTTTTTGGTGTTTTTTGGCCTTTGTTTCCACTTTGTACACCATAACGCGTCTCTACGAGCTATTCTAAGTGGTTTTCAGCCATTTTTAGGAGCGGTCAAATTTTGACTTTTTTCGCCATACTATACTATTGCCTCTTTTGGCCATTTTTGTGACGTCCTAAATAATGATGTTTTTGGCGTTTTTTGGTGTTAGTTTCCACTTTGTACAACATAGCAGCATTCTGACGAGCTATTCTAAGTTGTTTTCAGCCATTTTTAGGAGCGGTCCATTTTTGACTTTTTTCGCCATACTATACTATTGCCTCTTTTGGCCATTTTTGTGACGTCCTAAATTTTAATGTTTTTGGTGTTTTTTGGCCTTTGTTTCCACTTTGTACACCATAACGCGTCTCTGAGCTATTCTAAGTGGTTTTTAGCCATTTTTAGAGCGGTCAAATTTTGACTTTTCGCCATACTATACTATTGCCTCTTTTGGCCATTTTGTGACGTCTTAAATTCTGAAGTTTTTCGCGTTTTTTGGCCTTTGTTTCCACTTTGTACAACATAACGTGTCTCTAAGAGGTATTCTAAGTTGTTTTCAGCCATTTTAAGGAGCGGTCAATTTTTGACTTTTTTCGCCATACTATACTATTGCCTCTTTTGGCCATTTTTGTGACGTCCTAAATTTTAATGTTTTTGGTGTTTTTTGGCCTTTGTTTCCACTTTGTACACCATAACGCGTCTCTACGAGCTATTCTAAGTTGTTTTCAGCCATTTTTAGGAGCGGTCAAATTTTGACTTTTTTCGCCATACTATACTATTGCCTCTTTTGGCCATTTTTGTGACGTCCTAAATTTTAACGTTTTTGGTGTTTTTTGGTCTTAGTTTCCACTTTGTACAACATAACGCGTCTCTACGAGCTATTCTAAGTTGTTTTCAGCCATTTTTAGGAGCGGTCACATTTTGACTTTTTTCGCCATACTATACTATTGCCTCTTTTGGCCATTTTTGCGACGTCTTAAATTCTGAAGTTTTTGGCGTTTTTTGGTGTTTGTTTCCACTTTGTACAACATAACAGCGTTACTCTGAGCTATTCTAAGTTGTTTTCAGCCATTTTTAGAGCGGTCAATATTTGACTTTTTAGCCATACTATACTATTGCCTCTTTTGGCCATTTTTGTGACGTCCTAAATTTTAACGTTTTTGGTGTTTTTTGGTCTTAGTTTCCACTTTGTACAACATAACGCGTTACTACGAGCTATTCTAAGTTGTTTTCAGCCATTTTTAGGAGCGGTCAAATTTTGACTTTTTTCGCCATACTATACTATTGCCTCTTTTGGCCATTTTTGCGACGTCTTAAATTCTGAAGTTTTTGGCGTTTTTTGGCCTTTGTTTCCACTTTGTACAACATAACGCGTCTCTACAAGCTATTCTAAGTTGTTTTCAGCCATTTTTAGGAGCGGTCAATTTTTGACTTTTTTCGCCATACTATACTATTGCCTCTTTTGGCCATTTTTGCAACGTCTTAAATTCTGAAGTTTTTCGCGTTTTTTGGCCTTTGTTTCCACTTTGTACAACACAACGTTTCTCTACGAGCTATTCTACGTTGTTTTCAGCCATTTTTAGGAGCAGTCAAATTTTGACTTTTTTCGCCATACTATACTATTGCCTCTTTTGGCCATTTTGTGGCGTCTTAAATTTTAACGTTTTGGTGTTTTTTGGTCTTAGTTTCCACTTTGTACAACATATAGCGTCTCTGAGCTATTCTAAGTTGTTTTCAGCCATTTTAGGGCGGTCCATTTTGACTTTTTTACGCCATACTATACTATTGCCTCTTTTGGCCATTTTGTGGCGTCCTAAATTTTGAAGTTTTGGCGTTTTTGGCCTTTGTTTCCACTTTGTACACCATAGCAGCGTCTCTCTGAGCTATTCTAAGTTGTTTTCAGCCATTTTAGGGCGGTCAATTTTGACTTTTTCGCCATACTATACTATTGCCTCTTTTGGCCATTTTTGTGACGTCCTAAATTTTAATGTTTTTGGCGTTTTTTGGCCTTTGTTTCCACTTTGTACACCATAACGTGTCTCTACGAGCTATTCTAAGTGGTTTTCAGCCATTTTTAGGAGCGGTCAAATTTTGACTTTTTTCGCCATACTATACTATTGCCTCTTTTGGCCATTTTTGTGACGTCCTAAATTATGATGTTTTTGACCTTTTTGGTCTTTGTTTCCACTTTGTACAACATAACGTGTCTCTACGAGCTATTCTAAGTTGTTTTCAGCCATTTTAGGGCGGTCAAATTTTGACTTTTTTTGCCATACTATACTATTGCCTCTTTTGGCCATTTTTGCGGCGTCTTAAATTCTGAAGTTTTGGCGTTTTTTGGTGTTAGTTTCCACTTTGTACAACATAAGCAGCGTTACTCTGAGCTATTCTAAGTTGTTTTCAGCCATTTTTAGGGCGGTCAATATTTGACTTTTTGCCATACTATACTATTGCCTCTTTTGGCCATTTTTGTGGCGTCCTAAATTTTAACGTTTTTGGTGTTTTTGGTCTTAGTTTCCACTTTGTACAACATAACAGCGTTACTCTGAGCTATTCTAAGTTGTTTTCAGCCATTTTTAGGAGCGGTCAAATTTTGACTTTTTTCGCCATACTATACTATTGCCTCTTTTGGCCATTTTTGCGACGTCTTAAATTCTGAAGTTTTTGGCGTTTTTTGGCCTTTGTTTCCACTTTGTACAACATAACGCGTCTCTACAAGCTATTCTAAGTTGTTTTCAGCCATTTTTAGGAGCGGTCAAATTTTGACTTTTTTCGCCATACTATACTATTGCCTCTTTTGGCCATTTTTGTGACGTCCTAAATTTTAATGTTTTTGGTGTTTTTTGGCCTTTGTTTCCACTTTGTACACCATAACGCGTCTCTACGAGCTATTCTAAGTGGTTTTCAGCCATTTTAGGAGCGGTCAAATTTTGACTTTTTCGCCATACTATACTATTGCCTCTTTTGGCCATTTTGTGGCGTCCTAAATTATGATGTTTTTTGACCTTTTTGGTCTTTGTTTCCACTTTGTACAACACAGCGTTTCTCTCTGAGCTATTCTACGTTGTTTTCAGCCATTTTTAGGAGCAGTCAAATTTTGACTTTTTTCGCCATACTATACTATTGCCTCTTTTGGCCATTTTTGTGACGTCTTAAATTTTAACGTTTTTGGTGTTTTTTGGTCTTAGTTTCCACTTTGTACAACATAACGCGTCTCTACGAGCTATTCTAAGTTGTTTTCAGCCATTTTTAAGAGCGGTCCATTTTTGACTTTTTTCGCCATACTATACTATTGCCTCTTTTGGCCATTTTTGTGACGTCCTAAATTTGGAAGTTTTTGGCGTTTTTTGGCCTTTGTTTCCACTTTGTACACCATAACGCGTCTCTACGAGCTATTCTAAGTTGTTTTCAGCCATTTTTAGGAGCGGTCAATTTTTGACTTTTTTCGCCATACTATACTATTGCCTCTTTTGGCCATTTTTGTGACGTCCTAAATTTTAATGTTTTTGGCGTTTTTTGGCCTTTGTTTCCACTTTGTACACCATAGCAGCGTCTCTCTGAGCTATTCTAAGTGGTTTTCAGCCATTTTAGGGCGGTCAAATTTTTTACTTTTCGCCATACTATACTATTGCCTCTTTTGGCCATTTTGTGGCGTCCTAAATTATGATGTTTTTGACCTTTTTGGTCTTTGTTTCCACTTTGTACAACATAACGTGTCTCTACGAGCTATTCTACGTTGTTTTCAGCCATTTTTAGGAGCAGTCAAATTTTGACTTTTTTCGCCATACTATACTATTGCCTCTTTTGGCCATTTTTGTGACGTCCTAAATTTTAACGTTTTTGGTGTTTTTTGGTCTTAGTTTCCACTTTGTACAACATAACGCGTCTCTACGAGCTATTCTAAGTTGTTTTCAGCCATTTTTAGGAGCGGTCAAATTTTGACTTTTTTCGCCATACTATACTATTGCCTCTTTTGGCCATTTTGCGGCGTCTTAAATTCTGAAGTTTTGGCGTTTTTGGTGTTAGTTTCCACTTTGTACAACATAGCAGCGTTACTATGAGCTATTCTAAGTTGTTTTCAGCCATTTTTAGGGCGGTCAATTTTGACTTTTTCGCCATACTATACTATTGCCTCTTTTGGCCATTTTTGTGGCGTCCTAAATTTTAACGTTTTTGGTGTTTTTTGGTCTTAGTTTCCACTTTGTACAACATAACTTGGCGTCTCGAGCTATTCTAAGTTGTTTTCAGCCATTTTTAGGGCAGTCAAATTTTGACTTTTTTAGCCATACTATACTATTGCCTCTTTTGGCCATTTTGTGGCGTCTTAAATTCTGAAGTTTTGGCGTTTTTGGTGTTAGTTTCCACTTTGTACAACATAGCAGCGTTACTACGAGCTATTCTAAGTTGTTTTCAGCCATTTTTAGGAGCGGTCAATTTTTGACTTTTTTCGCCATACTATACTATTGCCTCTTTTGGCCATTTTTGTGACGTCCTAAATTTTAACGTTTTTGGTGTTTTTTGGTCTTAGTTTCCACTTTGTACAACATAACGCGTCTCTACGAGCTATTCTAAGTTGTTTTCAGCCATTTTTAAGAGCAGTCAATTTTTGACTTTTTTCGCCATACTATACTATTGCCTCTTTTGGCCATTTTGTGGCGTCCTAAATTTTAACGTTTTTGGTGTTTTTTGGCCTTAGTTTCCACTTTGTACAACATAACGTCTCTCTGAGCTATTCTAAGTTGTTTTCAGCCATTTTAGGAAGCGGTCAAATTTTGACTTTTTCGCCATACTATACTATTGCCTCTTTTGGCCATTTTGTGACGTCCTAAATTTTAAGTTTTGGCGTTTTTTGGCCTTTGTTTCCACTTTGTACACATAACGCGTCTCTCTGAGCTATTCTAAGTTGTTTTCAGCCATTTTAGAGCGGTCAATTTTGACTTTTTCGCCATACTATACTATTGCCTCTTTTGGCCATTTTGACGTCCTAAATTTTGAAGTTTTTTGGTTTTTTGGCCTTTAGTTTCCACTTTGTACAACATAACTTGGCGTCTCTAGCTATTCTAAGTTGTTTTCAGCCATTTTAGGGCGGTCAATTTTGACTTTTTTCGCCATACTATACTATTGCCTCTTTTGGCCATTTTGTGACGTCCTAAATTTTAAGTTTTTGGTGTTTTTGGCCTTTGTTTCCACTTTGTACAACATAACTGCGTCTCTCTGAGCTATTCTAAGTTGTTTTCAGCCATTTTTAGAGCGGTCAAATTTTGACTTTTTTGCCATACTATACTATTGCCTCTTTTGGCCATTTTGCGGCGTCTTAAATTCTGAAGTTTTTGGCGTTTTTTGGTGTTAGTTTCCACTTTGTACAACATAACAGCGTTACTCTGAGCTATTCTAAGTTGTTTTCAGCCATTTTTAGGGCGGTCAATTTTTGACTTTTTAGCCATACTATACTATTGCCTCTTTTGGCCATTTTGTGGCGTCCTAAATTTTAACGTTTTTGGTGTTTTTGGTCTTAGTTTCCACTTTGTACAACATAACAGCGTCTCTCTGAGCTATTCTAAGTTGTTTTCAGCCATTTTTAGGGCGGTCAAATTTTGACTTTTTAGCCATACTATACTATTGCCTCTTTTGGCCATTTCTGTGACGTCCTAAATTATGATGTTTTTGACCTTTTTGGTCTTTGTTTTCACTTTGTACAACATAACAGCGTCTCTGAGCTATTCTAAGTTGTTTTCAGCCATTTTAGGAGGCGGTCAAATTTTGACTTTTGCCATACTATACTATTGCCTCTTTTGGCCATTTTTGTGGCGTCCTAAATTTTAATGTTTTTGGTGTTTTTTGTCCTTTGTTTCCACTTTGTACAACATAGCGTCTCTCTGAGCTATTCTAAGTTGTTTTCAGCCATTTTAGGAAGCAGTCAAATTTTGACTTTTTCGCCATACTATACTATTGCCTCTTTTGGCCATTTTGTGGCGTCCTAAATTTTAACGTTTTTGGTGTTTTTTTGTCCTTAGTTTCCACTTTGTACAACATAACGTCTCTCTGACTATTCTAAGTTGTTTTCAGCCATTTTTAGAGCGGTCAAATTTTGACTTTTTCGCCATACTATACTATTGCCTCTTTTGGCCATTTTTGTGGCGTCTTAAATTCTGAAGTTTTGGCGTTTTTTGGTGTTAGTTTCCACTTTGTACAACATAACAGCGTTACTACGAGCTATTCTAAGTTGTTTTCAGCCATTTTAGGAGCGGTCAATTTTGACTTTTTTAGCCATACTATACTATTGCCTCTTTTGGCCATTTTGTGGCGTCCTAAATTTTAACGTTTTTGGTGTTTTTGGCCTTTGTTTCCACTTTGTACACCATAACGGCGTCTCTGAGCTATTCTAAGTGGTTTTCAGCCATTTTAGGGCGGTCAAATTTTGACTTTTTTCGCCATACTATACTATTGCCTCTTTTGGCCATTTTGTGGCGTCCTAAATTTTATTGTTTTTGGCGTTTTTTGGCCTTTGTTTCCACTTTGTACACCATAACGCGTCTCTACGAGCTATTCTAAGTGGTTTTCAGCCATTTTTAGGAGCGGTCAAATTTTGACTTTTTTCGCCATACTATACTATTGCCTCTTTTGGCCATTTTTGTGACGTCCTAAATTATGATGTTTTTGACCTTTTTGGTCTTTGTTTCCACTTTGTACAACATAACGTGTCTCTACGAGCTATTCTACGTTGTTTTCAGCCATTTTAGGAGCAGTCAAATTTTGACTTTTTCGCCATACTATACTATTGCCTCTTTTGGCCATTTTTGTGACGTCCTAAATTTTAACGTTTTTGGTGTTTTTTGGTCTTAGTTTCCACTTTGTACAACATAGCAGCGTCTCTCTGAGCTATTCTAAGTTGTTTTCAGCCATTTTAGGAAGCGGTCAAATTTTGACTTTTTCGCCATACTATACTATTGCCTCTTTTGGCCATTTTTGCGGCGTCTTAAATTCTGAAGTTTTTGGCGTTTTTGGTGTTAGTTTCCACTTTGTACAACATAACGCGTTACTCTGAGCTATTCTAAGTTGTTTTCAGCCATTTTTAAGGCGGTCAATTTTTGACTTTTTTCGCCATACTATACTATGGCCTCTTTTGGCCATTTTGTGACGTCCTAAATTTTAACGTTTTTGGTGTTTTTTGGTCTTAGTTTCCACTTTGTACAACATAACGCGTCTCTACGAGCTATTCTAAGTTGTTTTCAGCCATTTTTAGGAGCGGTCAAATTTTGACTTTTTTCGCCATACTATACTATTGCCTCTTTTGGCCATTTTTGCGACGTCTTAAATTCTGAAGTTTTTGGCGTTTTTTGGTGTTAGTTTCCACTTTGTACACCATAACAGCGTTACTCTGAGCTATTCTAAGTTGTTTTCAGCCATTTTTAGGAGCGGTCAATTTTTGACTTTTTTCGCCATACTATACTATTGCCTCTTTTGGCCATTTTTGCAACGTCTTAAATTCTGAAGTTTTTGGAGTTTTTTGGCCTTTGTTTCCACTTTGTACAACATAACGCGTCTCTAAGAGCTATTCTAAGTTGTTTTCAGCCATTTTTAGGAGCGGTCAAATTTTGACTTTTTTCGCCATACTATACTATTGCCTCTTTTGGCCATTTTTGTGACGTCTTAAATTCTGAAGTTTTTGGCGTTTTTTGGTGTTAGTTTCCACTTTGTACTACATAACAGCGTTACTCTGAGCTATTCTAAGTTGTTTTCAGCCATTTTAGGGCGGTCAATTTTGACTTTTTTCGCCATACTATACTATTGCCTCTTTTGGCCATTTTGTGGCGTCCTAAATTGTGAAGTTTTGGCGTTTTTGGCCTTTGTTTCCACTTTGTACACCATAACAGCGTCTCTCTGAGCTATTCTAAGTTGTTTTCAGCCATTTTAGGGCGGTCAAATTTTGACTTTTTAGCCATACTATACTATTGCCTCTTTTGGCCATTTTTGTGACGTCCTAAATTTTAACGTTTTTGGTGTTTTTTGTCCTTAGTTTCCACTTTGTACAACATAACGCGTCTCTACGAGCTATTCTAAGTTGTTTTCAGCCATTTTTAGGAGCGGTCAAATTTTGACTTTTTTCGCCATACTATACTATTGCCTCTTTTGGCCATTTTTGTGACGTCCTAAATTGTGAAGTTTTTGGCGTTTTTTGGCCTTTGTTTCCACTTTGTACAACATAACGCGTCTCTACGAGCTATTCTAAGTTGTTTTCAGCCATTTTTAGGAGCGGTCAAATTTTGACTTTTTTCGCCATACTATACTATTGCCTCTTTTGGCCATTTTTGCGACGTCTTAAATTCTGAAGTTTTTGGCGTTTTTTGGTGTTAGTTTCCACTTTGTACAACATAACGCGTTACTACGAGCTATTCTAAGTTGTTTTCAGCCATTTTTAGGAGCGGTCAATTTTTGACTTTTTGCCATACTATACTATTGCCTCTTTTGGCCATTTTGTGGCGTCCTAAATTTTAATGTTTTGGCGTTTTTTGGCCTTTGTTTCCACTTTGTACACCATAACGCGTCTCTCTGAGCTATTCTAAGTGGTTTTCAGCCATTTTAGAGGCGGTCAAATTTTGACTTTTTTCGCCATACTATACTATTGCCTCTTTTGGCCATTTTTGTGACGTCCTAAATTATGATGTTTTTGACCTTTTTGGTCTTTGTTTCCACTTTGTACAACATAACGTGTCTCTACGAGCTATTCTACGTTGTTTTCAGCCATTTTTAGGAGCAGTCAAATTTTGACTTTTTTCGCCATACTATACTATTGCCTCTTTTGGCCATTTTTGTGACGTCTTAAATTTTAACGTTTTGGTGTTTTTTGGCCTTTGTTTCCACTTTGTACACCATAACAGCGTCTCTCTGAGCTATTCTAAGTGGTTTTCAGCCATTTTTAGGAGCGGTCAAATTTTGACTTTTTTCGCCATACTATACTATTGCCTCTTTTGGCCATTTTTGTGACGTCCTAAATTTTAATGTTTTTGGCGTTTTTTGGCCTTTGTTTCCACTTTGTACACCATAACGCGTCTCTACGAGCTATTCTAAGTGGTTTTCAGCCATTTTTAGGAGCGGTCAAATTTTGACTTTTTGGCCATACTATACTATTGCCTCTTTTGGCCATTTTTGTGACGTCCTAAATTATGATGTTTTTGACCTTTTTGGTCTTTGTTTCCACTTTGTACAACATAACGTGTCTCTACGAGCTGTTCTCGTTGTTTTCAGCCATTTTAGGAGCAGTCAAATTTTGACTTTTTTTCGCCATACTATACTATTGCCTCTTTTGGCCATTTTGTGGCGTCCTAAATTTTAACGTTTTTGGTGTTTTTGGTCTTAGTTTCCACTTTGTACAACATAGCAGCGTCTCTCTGAGAGCTATTCTAAGTTGTTTTCAGCCATTTTTAGGAGCGGTCAAATTTTGACTTTTTTCGCCATACTATACTATTGCCTCTTTTGGCCATTTTTGCGACGTCTTAAATTCTGAAGTTTTTGGCGTTTTTTGGTGTTAGTTTCCACTTTGTACAACATAACGCGTTACTACGAGCTATTCTAAGTTGTTTTCAGCCATTTTTAGGAGCGGTCAATTTTTGACTTTTTTCGCCATACTATACTATTGCCTCTTTTGGCCATTTTTGTGACGTCCTAAATTTTAACGTTTTTGGTGTTTTTTGGTCTTAGTTTCCACTTTGTACAACATAACGCGTCTCTACGAGCTATTCTAAGTTGTTTTCAGCCATTTTTAGAGCGGTCAAATTTTGACTTTTTTACGCCATACTATACTATTGCCTCTTTTGGCCATTTTGCAACGTCTTAAATTCTGAAGTTTTTGGAGTTTTTGGCCTTTGTTTCCACTTTGTACAACATAACAGCGTCTCTAGAGCTATTCTAAGTTGTTTTCAGCCATTTTTAGGAAGCGGTCAAATTTTGACTTTTTAGCCATACTATACTATTGCCTCTTTTGGCCATTTTGTGGCGTCTTAAATTCTGAAGTTTTTGGCGTTTTTGGTGTTAGTTTCCACTTTGTACAACATAACGCGTTACTACGAGCTATTCTAAGTTGTTTTCAGCCATTTTTAGGAGCGGTCAAATTTTGACTTTTTTCGCCATACTATACTATTGCCTCTTTTGGCCATTTTTGTGACGTCCTAAATTGTGAAGTTTTTGGCGTTTTTTTGGCCTTTGTTTCCACTTTGTACACCATAACGCGTCTCTACGAGCTATTCTAAGTTGTTTTCAGCCATTTTTAGGAGCGGTCAAATTTTGACTTTTTTCGCCATACTATACTATTGCCTCTTTTGGCCATTTTGTGGCGTCCTAAATTATGATGTTTTTGACCTTTTTAGTCTTTGTTTCCACTTTGTACAACATAACAGCGTCTCTGAGCTATTCTACGTTGTTTTCAGCCATTTTTAGGAGCAGTCAAATTTTGACTTTTTTCGCCATACTATACTATTGCCTCTTTTGGCCATTTTTGTGACGTCTTAAATTTTAAAGTTTTGGCGTTTTTTGGCCTTTGTTTCCACTTTGTACACCATAACAGCGTCTCTCTGAGCTATTCTAAGTTGTTTTCAGCCATTTTTAGAGCGGTCAAATTTTGACTTTTTTGCCATACTATACTATTGCCTCTTTTGGCCATTTTGCGGCGTCTTAAATTCTGAAGTTTTTGGCGTTTTTGGTGTTAGTTTCCACTTTGTACAACATAACAGCGTTACTCTGAGCTATTCTAAGTTGTTTTCAGCCATTTTTAGGGCGGTCAATTTTTGACTTTTTAGCCATACTATACTATTGCCTCTTTTGGCCATTTTGTGACGTCCTAAATTTTAATGTTTTTGGCGTTTTTTGGCTTTTGTTTCCACTTTGTACACCATAACGCGTCTCTACGAGCTATTCTAAGTGGTTTTCAGCCATTTTAGGGCGGTCAAATTTTGACTTTTTCGCCATACTATACTATTGCCTCTTTTGGCCATTTTGTGACGTCCTAAATTATGATGTTTTTGACCTTTTTGGTCTTTGTTTCCACTTTGTACAACATAACGTGTCTCTACGAGCTATTCTACGTTGTTTTCAGCCATTTTTAGGAGCAGTCAAATTTTGACTTTTTTCGCCATACTATACTATTGCCTCTTTTGGCCATTTTGTGGCGTCCTAAATTTTAACGTTTTGGTGTTTTTGGTCTTAGTTTCCACTTTGTACAACATAACGTCTCTCTGAGCTATTCTAAGTTGTTTTCAGCCATTTTTAGGGCGGTCAAATTTTGACTTTTTCGCCATACTATACTATTGCCTCTTTTGGCCATTTTTGCGACGTCTTAAATTCTGAAGTTTTTGGCGTTTTTTGGTGTTAGTTTCCACTTTGTACAACATAACAGCGTTACTCTGAGCTATTCTAAGTTGTTTTCAGCCATTTTAGGGCGGTCAATTTTTGACTTTTTTCGCCATACTATACTATTGCCTCTTTTGGCCATTTTTGTGACGTCCTAAATTTTAACGTTTTTGGTGTTTTTTGTCCTTAGTTTCCACTTTGTACAACATAACGCGTCTCTACGAGCTATTCTAAGTTGTTTTCAGCCATTTTTAGGGCGGTCAAATTTTGACTTTTTCGCCATACTATACTATTGCCTCTTTTGGCCATTTTGCGGCGTCTTAAATTCTGAAGTTTTTGGCGTTTTTGGTGTTAGTTTCCACTTTGTACAACATAACAGCGTTACTCTGAGCTATTCTAAGTTGTTTTCAGCCATTTTAGGGCGGTCAATTTTTGACTTTTTCGCCATACTATACTATTGCCTCTTTTGGCCATTTTTGTGGCGTCCTAAATTTTAACGTTTTTGGTGTTTTTGGTCTTAGTTTCCACTTTGTACAACATAACGCGTCTCTCTGAGCTATTCTAAGTTGTTTTCAGCCATTTTAGGGCGGTCAAATTTTGACTTTTTCGCCATACTATACTATTGCCTCTTTTGGCCATTTTGTGACGTCCTAAATTATGATGTTTTGACCTTTTTTAGTCTTTGTTTCCACTTTGTACACCATAACGCGTCTCTACGAGCTATTCTAAGTTGTTTTCAGCCATTTTTAGGAGCGGTCAAATTTTGACTTTTTTCGCCATACTATACTATTGCCTCTTTTGGCCATTTTTGTGACGTCCTAAATTTTGAAGTTTTTGGCGTTTTTTGGCCTTTGTTTCCACTTTGTACACCATAACGCGTCTCTACGAGCTATTCTAAGTTGTTTTCAGCCATTTTTAGGAGCGGTCAAATTTTGACTTTTTAGCCATACTATACTATTGCCTCTTTTGGCCATTTTGCGGCGTCTTAAATTCTGAAGTTTTTGGCGTTTTTTGGTGTTAGTTTCCACTTTGTACAACATAACAGCGTTACTCTGAGCTATTCTAAGTTGTTTTCAGCCATTTTTAGGGCGGTCAATTTTGACTTTTTGCCATACTATACTATTGCCTCTTTTGGCCATTTTGTGGCGTCCTAAATTTTAACGTTTTTGGTGTTTTTTGGCCTTTGTTTCCACTTTGTACACCATAACAGCGTCTCTCTGAGCTATTCTAAGTGGTTTTCAGCCATTTTAGGGCGGTCAAATTTTGACTTTTTCGCCATACTATACTATTGCCTCTTTTGGCCATTTTTGTGACGTCCTAAATTTTATTGTTTTGGCGTTTTTGGCCTTTGTTTCCACTTTGTACACCATAGCAGCGTCTCTCTGAGCTATTCTAAGTGGTTTTCAGCCATTTTAGGGCGGTCAAATTTTGACTTTTTCGCCATACTATACTATTGCCTCTTTTGGCCATTTTGTGGCGTCCTAAATTATGATGTTTTTGACCTTTTTTGGTCTTTGTTTCCACTTTGTACAACATAACGTGTCTCTCTGAGCTATTCTCGTTGTTTTCAGCCATTTTAGGAGCAGTCAAATTTTGACTTTTTACGCCATACTATACTATTGCCTCTTTTGGCCATTTTGTGGCGTCCTAAATTTTAACGTTTTTGGTGTTTTTGGTCTTAGTTTCCACTTTGTACAACATAACTTGGCGTCTCTCTGAGCTATTCTAAGTTGTTTTCAGCCATTTTTAGGGCGGTCAAATTTTGACTTTTTTCGCCATACTATACTATTGCCTCTTTTGGCCATTTTGCGGCGTCTTAAATTCTGAAGTTTTTGGCGTTTTTTGGTGTTAGTTTCCACTTTGTACAACATAACAGCGTTACTACGAGCTATTCTAAGTTGTTTTCAGCCATTTTAGGGCGGTCAATTTTTGACTTTTTTACGCCATACTATACTATTGCCTCTTTTGGCCATTTTTGTGGCGTCCTAAATTTTAACGTTTTTGGTGTTTTTTGGTCTTAGTTTCCACTTTGTACAACATAACGTCTCTCTGAGCTATTCTAAGTTGTTTTCAGCCATTTTAGGAGCGGTCAAATTTTGACTTTTTGCCATACTATACTATTGCCTCTTTTGGCCATTTTGCGACGTCTTAAATTCTGAAGTTTTGGCGTTTTTTGGTGTTAGTTTCCACTTTGTACAACATAACAGCGTTACTACGAGCTATTCTAAGTTGTTTTCAGCCATTTTAGGGCGGTCAATTTTTGACTTTTTTAGCCATACTATACTATTGCCTCTTTTGGCCATTTTGTGGCGTCCTAAATTTTAACGTTTTTGGTGTTTTTTGGTCTTAGTTTCCACTTTGTACAACATAGCAGCGTCTCTCTGAGCTATTCTAAGTTGTTTTCAGCCATTTTTAGGGCGGTCAAATTTTGACTTTTTAAGCCATACTATACTATTGCCTCTTTTGGCCATTTTTGTGACGTCCTAAATTATGATGTTTTTGACCTTTTTTGTCTTTGTTTACACTTTGTACAACATAACGTCTCTCTACGAGCTATTCTAAGTTGTTTTCAGGCATTTTAGAGCGGTCAAATTTTGACTTTTTAGCCATACTATACTATTGCCTCTTTTGGCCATTTTTGTGACGTCCTAAATTTTAACGTTTTTGGTTTTTTTTGCCTTTGTTTTCACTTTGTTACACAATAACGCGTCTCTACGAGCTATTCTAAGTTGTTTTCAGCCATTTTTAGAGCGGTCAAATTTTGACTTTTTCGCCATACTATACTATTGCCTCTTTTGGCCATTTTGTGGCGTCCTAAATTGTGAAGTTTTTGGCGTTTTTGGCCTTTGTTTCCACTTTGTACACCATAACAGCGTCTCTCTGAGCTATTCTAAGTTGTTTTCAGCCATTTTTAGGGCGGTCAAATTTTGACTTTTTGCCATACTATACTATTGCCTCTTTTGGCCATTTTGCGGCGTCTTAAATTCTGAAGTTTTTGGCGTTTTTGGTGTTAGTTTCCACTTTGTACAACATAACAGCGTTACTACGAGCTATTCTAAGTTGTTTTCAGCCATTTTTAGGAGCGGTCAATTTTTGACTTTTTTCGCCATACTATACTATTGCCTCTTTTGGCCATTTTTGTGACGTCCTAAATTTTAACGTTTTTGGTGTTTTTTGGTCTTAGTTTCCACTTTGTACAACATAACGCGTCTCTACGAGCTATTCTAAGTTGTTTTCAGCCATTTTTAGGAGCGGTCAAATTTTGACTTTTTTCGCCATACTATACTATTGCCTCTTTTGGCCATTTTTGTGACGTCCTAAATTATGATGTTTTTGACCTTTTTTAGCCTTTGTTTCCACTTTGTACAACATAACGCGTCTCTCTGAGCTATTCTAAGTTGTTTTCAGCCATTTTAGGGCGGTCAAATTTTGACTTTTAAGCCATACTATACTATTGCCTCTTTTGGCCATTTTTGTGACGTCCTAAATTTTAACGTTTTTGGTGTTTTTTGGCCTTAGTTTCCACTTTGTACAACATAACGCGTCTCTACGAGCTATTCTAAGTTGTTTTCAGCCATTTTTAGGAGCGGTCAAATTTTGACTTTTTTCGCCATACTATACTATTTCCTGTTTTGGCCATTTTGTGGCGTCCTAAATTGTGAAGTTTTTGGCGTTTTTTGGCCTTTGTTTCCACTTTGTACACCATAACGGCGTCTCTCTGAGCTATTCTAAGTTGTTTTCAGCCATTTTTAGGAGCGGTCAAATTTTGACTTTTTTCGCCATACTATACTATTGCCTCTTTTGGCCATTTTTGCGACGTCTTAAATTCTGAAGTTTTTGGCGTTTTTTGGTGTTAGTTTCCACTTTGTACAACATAACGCGTTACTACGAGCTATTCTAAGTTGTTTTCAGCCATTTTTAGGAGCGGTCAAATTTTGACTTTTTTCGCCATACTATACTATTGCCTCTTTTGGCCATTTTGTGGCGTCCTAAATTATGATGTTTTTGACCTTTTTAGTCTTTGTTTCCACTTTGTACAACATAGCAGCGTCTCTCTGAGCTATTCTAAGTTGTTTTCAGCCATTTTTAGGAGCGGTCAAATTTTGACTTTTTTCGCCATACTATACTATTGCCTCTTTTGGCCATTTTTGTGACGTCCTAAATTTTAACGTTTTTGGTGTTTTTTGGCCTTTGTTTCCACTTTGTACACCATAACGCGTCTCTACGAGCTATTCTAAGTTGTTTTCAGCCATTTTTAGGAGCGGTCAAATTTTGACTTTTTTCGCCATACTATACTATTGCCTCTTTTGGCCATTTTTGTGACGTCTTAAATTCTGAAGTTTTTGGCGTTTTTTGGCCTTTGTTTCCACTTTGTACAACATAACGTGTCTCTACGAGCTATTCTAAGTTGTTTTCAGCCATTTTTAGGAGCGGTCAAACTTTGACTTTTTTCGCCATACTATACTATTGCCTCTTTTGGCCATTTTTGTGACGTCCTAAATTATGATGTTTTTGACCTTTTTTGGTCTTTGTTTCCACTTTGTACAACATAACGCGTCTCTACGAGCTATTCTAAGTTGTTTTCAGCCATTTTAGGGCGGTCAAATTTTGACTTTTTTAGCCATACTATACTATTGCCTCTTTTGGCCATTTTTGCGGCGTCTTAAATTCTGAAGTTTTGGCGTTTTTGGCCTTTGTTTCCACTTTGTACAACATAACGTGTCTCTCTGAGCTATTCTAAGTTGTTTTCAGCCATTTTTAGGGCGGTCAATTTTTGACTTTTTTCGCCATACTATACTATTGCCTCTTTTGGCCATTTTGTGGCGTCCTAAATTTTAACGTTTTTGGCATTTTTTGGCCTTTGTTTCCACTTTGTACAACATAACGCGTCTCTACAAGGTATTCTAAGTTGTTTTCAGCCATTTTTAGGAGCGGTCAATTTTTGACTTTTTTCGCCATACTATACTATTGCCTCTTTTGGCCATTTTTGTGATGTCCTAAATTTTAACGTTTTTGGCATTTTTTGGCCTTTGTTTCCACTTTGTACAACATAACGCGTCTCTACAAGGTATTCTAAGTTGTTTTCAGCCATTTTTAGGAGCAGTCAAATTTTGACTTTTTTCGCCATACTATACTATTGCCTCTTTTGGCCATTTTTGTGACGTCCTAAATTTTAACGTTTTTGGTGTTTTTTGGTCTTAGTTTCCACTTTGTACAACATAGCAGCGTCTCTCTGAGCTATTCTAAGTTGTTTTCAGCCATTTTTAGGAGCGGTCAAATTTTGACTTTTTCGCCATACTATACTATTGCCTCTTTTGGCCATTTTGCGGCGTCTTAAATTCTGAAGTTTTTGGCGTTTTTGGTGTTAGTTTCCACTTTGTACAACATAACAGCGTTACTACGAGCTATTCTAAGTTGTTTTCAGCCATTTTTAGGAAGCGGTCAATTTTTGACTTTTTAGCCATACTATACTATTGCCTCTTTTGGCCATTTTGTGGCGTCCTAAATTTTAACGTTTTGGTGTTTTTTGGTCTTAGTTTCCACTTTGTACAACATAACAGCGTCTCTCTGAGCTATTCTAAGTTGTTTTCAGCCATTTTTAGGAGCGGTCAAATTTTGACTTTTTTCGCCATACTATACTATTGCCTCTTTTGGCCATTTTTGCGACGTCTTAAATTCTGAAGTTTTTGGCGTTTTTTGGTGTTAGTTTCCACTTTGTACAACATAACGCGTTACTACGAGCTATTCTAAGTTGTTTTCAGCCATTTTTAGGAGCGGTCAATTTTTGACTTTTTTCGCCATACTATACTATTGCCTCTTTTGGCCATTTTGTGGCGTCCTAAATTTTAACGTTTTTGGTGTTTTTGGTCTTAGTTTCCACTTTGTACAACATAACAGCGTCTCTACTGAGCTATTCTAAGTTGTTTTCAGCCATTTTAGGGCGGTCAAATTTTGACTTTTTTCGCCATACTATACTATTGCCTCTTTTGGCCATTTTGCGGCGTCTTAAATTCTGAAGTTTTTGGCGTTTTTGGTGTTAGTTTCCACTTTGTACAACATAACAGCGTTACTACGAGCTATTCTAAGTTGTTTTCAGCCATTTTAGGGCGGTCAATTTTGACTTTTTTCGCCATACTATACTATTGCCTCTTTTGGCCATTTTGTGGCGTCCTAAATTTTAACGTTTTTGGTGTTTTTGGTCTTAGTTTCCACTTTGTACAACATAACGGCGTCTCTGAGCTATTCTAAGTTGTTTTCAGCCATTTTTAGGAGCGGTCAAATTTTGTCTTTTTTCGCCATACTATACTATTGCCTCTTTTGGCCATTTTTGCGACGTCTTAAATTCTGAAGTTTTTGGCGTTTTTTGGTGTTAGTTTCCACTTTGTACAACATAACGTCTCTCTGAGCTATTCTAAGTTGTTTTCAGCCATTTTAGGAAGCGGTCAAATTTTGTCTTTTTAGCCATACTATACTATTGCCTCTTTTGGCCATTTTGCGGCGTCTTAAATTCTGAAGTTTTGGCGTTTTTGGTGTTAGTTTCCACTTTGTACAACATAGCAACGTTACTACGAGCTATTCTAAGTTGTTTTCAGCCATTTTTAGGGCGGTCAATTTTTGACTTTTTAGCCATACTATACTATTGCCTCTTTTGGCCATTTTTGTGACGTCCTAAATTATGAAGTTTTGGCGTTTTTTGGTGTTAGTTTCCACTTTGTACAACATAACAGCGTTACGAGCTATTCTAAGTTGTTTTCAGCCATTTTTAGGGCGGTCAATTTTTGACTTTTTTCGCCATACTATACTATTGCCTCTTTTGGCCATTTTTGTGGCGTCCTAAATTTTAATGTTTTTGGTGTTTTTGGTCTTAGTTTCCACTTTGTACAACATAGCAACGTCTCTCTGAGCTATTCTAAGTTGTTTTCAGCCATTTTTAGAGCGGTCAAATTTTGACTTTTTCGCCATACTATACTATTGCCTCTTTTGGCCATTTTGTGGCGTCCTAAATTTTAACGTTTTTGGTGTTTTTGGCCTTAGTTTCCACTTTGTACAACATAGCAGCGTCTCTGAGCTATTCTAAGTTGTTTTCAGCCATTTTTAGGAGCGGTCAAATTTTGACTTTTTTCGCCATACTATACTATTGCCTCTTTTGGCCATTTTTGTGACGTCCTAAATTGTGAAGTTTTTGGCGTTTTTTTGGCCTTTGTTTCCACTTTGTACACCATAACGCGTCTCTACGAGCTATTCTAAGTTGTTTTCAGCCATTTTTAGGCGCGGTCGAATTTTGACTTTTTTAGCCATACTATACTATTGCCTCTTTTGGCCATTTTGCAACGTCTTAAATTCTGAAGTTTTTGGCGTTTTTTGGTGTTAGTTTCCACTTTGTACAACATAACAGCGTTACTCTGAGCTATTCTAAGTTGTTTTCAGCCATTTTAGGAAGCGGTCAAATTTTGACTTTTTTAGCCATACTATACTATTGCCTCTTTTGGCCATTTTGTGACGTCCTAAATTATGATGTTTTTGACCTTTTTAGTCTTTGTTTCCACTTTGTACAACATAGCAGCGTCTCTCTGAGCTATTCTAAGTTGTTTTCAGCCATTTTTAGGAGCGGTCAAATTTTGACTTTTTTAGCCATACTATACTATTGCCTCTTTTGGCCATTTTGTGGCGTCCTAAATTTTAACGTTTTTGGTGTTTTTTGGCCTTTGTTTCCACTTTGTACACCATAACGCGTCTCTACGAGCTATTCTAAGTTGTTTTCAGCCATTTTTAGGAGCGGTCAAATTTTGACTTTTTTCGCCATACTATACTATTGCCTCTTTTGGCCATTTTTGTGACGTCTTAAATTCTGAAGTTTTGGCGTTTTTGGCCTTTGTTTCCACTTTGTACAACATAACGTGTCTCTCTGAGCTATTCTAAGTTGTTTTCAGCCATTTTAGGAGCGGTCAAACTTTGACTTTTTTGCCATACTATACTATTGCCTCTTTTGGCCATTTTGTGGCGTCCTAAATTATGATGTTTTGACCTTTTTGGTCTTTGTTTCCACTTTGTACAACATAGCAGCGTCTCTGAGCTATTCTAAGTTGTTTTCAGCCATTTTAGGAGCGGTCAAATTTTGACTTTTTAGCCATACTATACTATTGCCTCTTTTGGCCATTTTGCGACGTCTTAAATTCTGAAGTTTTTGGCGTTTTTGGCCTTTGTTTCCACTTTGTACAACATAACGTGTCTCTCTGAGCTATTCTAAGTTGTTTTCAGCCATTTTAGGAGCGGTCAATTTTTGACTTTTTTAGCCATACTATACTATTGCCTCTTTTGGCCATTTTTGTGACGTCCTAAATTTTAACGTTTTTGGCATTTTTTGGCCTTTGTTTCCACTTTGTACAACATAACGCGTCTCTACAAGGTATTCTAAGTTGTTTTCAGCCATTTTTAGGAGCGGTCAATTTTTGACTTTTTTCGCCATACTATACTATTGCCTCTTTTGGCCATTTTGTGGCGTCCTAAATTTTAACGTTTTTGGTGTTTTTTGGTCTTAGTTTCCACTTTGTACAACATAACGCGTCTCTACGAGCTATTCTAAGTTGTTTTCAGCCATTTTTAGGAGCGGTCAAATTTTGACTTTTTTCGCCATACTATACTATTGCCTCTTTTGGCCATTTTTGCGACGTCTTAAATTCTGAAGTTTTTGGCGTTTTTTGGTGTTAGTTTCCACTTTGTACAACATAACGCGTTACTACGAGCTATTCTAAGTTGTTTTCAGCCATTTTTAGGAGCGGTCAATTTTTGACTTTTTTCGCCATACTATACTATTGCCTCTTTTGGCCATTTTTGTGACGTCCTAAATTTTAACGTTTTTGGTGTTTTTTGGTCTTAGTTTCCACTTTGTACAACATAACAGCGTCTCTCTGAGCTATTCTAAGTTGTTTTCAGCCATTTTTAGGAGCGGTCAAATTTTGACTTTTTTAGCCATACTATACTATTGCCTCTTTTGGCCATTTTGCGACGTCTTAAATTCTGAAGTTTTTGGCGTTTTTGGTGTTAGTTTCCACTTTGTACAACATAACAGCGTTACTACGAGCTATTCTAAGTTGTTTTCAGCCATTTTTAGAGCGGTCAATTTTTGACTTTTTCGCCATACTATACTATTGCCTCTTTTGGCCATTTTGTGACGTCCTAAATTTTAACGTTTTGGTGTTTTTGGTCTTAGTTTCCACTTTGTACAACATAACGCGTCTCTACGAGCTATTCTAAGTTGTTTTCAGCCATTTTTAGGAGCGGTCAAATTTTGACTTTTTTCGCCATACTATACTATTGCCTCTTTTGGCCATTTTTGCGACGTCTTAAATTCTGAAGTTTTTGGCGTTTTTTGGTGTTAGTTTCCACTTTGTACAACATAACGCGTTACTACGAGCTATTCTAAGTTGTTTTCAGCCATTTTTAGGAGCGGTCAATTTTTGACTTTTTTCGCCATACTATACTATTGCCTCTTTTGGCCATTTTTGTGACGTCCTAAATTTTAATGTTTTGGTGTTTTTGGTCTTAGTTTCCACTTTGTACAACATAACGCGTCTCTCTGAGCTATTCTAAGTTGTTTTCAGCCATTTTAGAGCGGTCAAATTTTGTCTTTTTAGCCATACTATACTATTGCCTCTTTTGGCCATTTTGCGACGTCTTAAATTCTGAAGTTTTTGGCGTTTTTTGGTGTTAGTTTCCACTTTGTACAACATAACAGCGTTACTACGAGCTATTCTAAGTTGTTTTCAGCCATTTTAGGGCGGTCAAATTTTGACTTTTTCGCCATACTATACTATTGCCTCTTTTGGCCATTTTGCGGCGTCTTAAATTCTGAAGTTTTTGGCGTTTTTGGTGTTAGTTTCCACTTTGTACAACACAACGTTTCTCTACGAGCTATTCTAAGTTGTTTTCAGCCATTTTTAGGAGCGGTCAAATTTTGACTTTTTTCGCCATACTATACTATTGCCTCTTTTGGCCATTTTTGTGACGTCCTAAATTATGAAGTTTTTGGCGTTTTTTGGTGTTAGTTTCCACTTTGTACAACATAACGCGTTACTACGAGCTATTCTAAGTTGTTTTCAGCCATTTTTAGGAGCGGTCAAATTTTGACTTTTTTCGCCATACTATACTATTGCCTCTTTTGGCCATTTTGTGGCGTCCTAAATTGTGAAGTTTTGGCGTTTTTTGGCCTTTGTTTCCACTTTGTACACCATAACGGCGTCTCTCTGAGCTATTCTAAGTTGTTTTCAGCCATTTTAGAGCGGTCAAATTTTGACTTTTTTCGCCATACTATACTATTGCCTCTTTTGGCCATTTTGTGGCGTCCTAAAATTTAACGTTTTTTGTGTTTTTTTGTCTTTGTTTCCACTTTTTACAACATAGCAGCGTCTCTCTGAGCTATTCTAAGTTGTTTTCAGCCATTTTAGGAGCGGTCAAATTTTGACTTTTAGCCATACTATACTATTGCCTCTTTTGGCCATTTTGTGACGTCTTAAATTCTGAAGTTTTGGCGTTTTTTGGTGTTAGTTTCCACTTTGTACAACATAACGCGTTACTACGAGCTATTCTAAGTTGTTTTCAGCCATTTTTAGGAGCGGTCAATTTTTGACTTTTTTCGCCATACTATACTATTGCCTCTTTTGGCCATTTTTGTGACGTCCTAAATTTTAACGTTTTTGGTGTTTTTTGGTCTTAGTTTCCACTTTGTACAACATAACGCGTCTCTACGAGCTATTCTAAGTTGTTTTCAGCCATTTTTAGGAGCGGTCAAATTTTGTCTTTTTTCGCCATACTATACTATTGCCTCTTTTGGCCATTTTTGCGACGTCTTAAATTCTGAAGTTTTTGGCGTTTTTTGGTGTTAGTTTCCACTTTGTACAACATAACAGCGTTACTCTGAGCTATTCTAAGTTGTTTTCAGCCATTTTTAGGAGCGGTCAATTTTTGACTTTTTTCGCCATACTATACTATTGCCTCTTTTGGCCATTTTTGTGACGTCCTAAATTATGATGTTTTTGACCTTTTTTAGTCTTTGTTTCCACTTTGTACAACATAACGCGTCTCTACGAGCTATTCTAAGTTGTTTTCAGCCATTTTTAGGAGCGGTCAAATTTTGACTTTTTTCGCCATACTATACTATTGCCTCTTTTGGCCATTTTTGTGACGTCCTAAATTTTAACGTTTTTGGTGTTTTTTGTCCTTAGTTTCCACTTTGTACAACATAACGCGTCTCTACGAGCTATTCTAAGTTGTTTTCAGCCATTTTTAGGAGCGGTCAAATTTTGACTTTTTTCGCCATACTATACTATTGCCTCTTTTGGCCATTTTTGTGACGTCCTAAATTGTGAAGTTTTTGGCGTTTTTTTGGCCTTTGTTTCCACTTTGTACACCATAACGCGTCTCTACGAGCTATTCTAAGTTGTTTTCAGCCATTTTTAGGAGCGGTCAAATTTTGACTTTTTTCGCCATACTATACTATTGCCTCTTTTGGCCATTTTTGCGACGTCTTAAATTCTGAAGTTTTTGGCGTTTTTTGGTGTTAGTTTCCACTTTGTACAACATAACGCGTTACTACGAGCTATTCTAAGTTGTTTTCAGCCATTTTTAGGAGCGGTCAATTTTTGACTTTTTTCGCCATACTATACTATTGCCTCTTTTGGCCATTTTTGTGACGTCCTAAATTATGATGTTTTGACCTTTTTAGCCTTTGTTTCCACTTTGTACAACATAACGCGTCTCTACGAGCTATTCTAAGTTGTTTTCAGCCATTTTTAGGAGCGGTCAAATTTTGACTTTTTTCGCCATACTATACTATTGCCTCTTTTGGCCATTTTGTGGCGTCCTAAATTGTGAAGTTTTGGCGTTTTTTGGCCTTTGTTTCCACTTTGTACACCATAACTGGCGTCTCTGAGCTATCCTAAGTTGTTTTCAGCCATTTTTAGGAGCGGTCAAATTTTGACTTTTTTCGCCATACTATACTATTGCCTCTTTTGGCCATTTTTGCGACGTCTTAAATTCTGAAGTTTTTGGCGTTTTTTGGTGTTAGTTTCCACTTTGTACAACATAACGTTACTCTACGAGCTATTCTAAGTTGTTTTCAGCCATTTTTAGGAGCGGTCAAATTTTGACTTTTTTCGCCATACTATACTATTGCCTCTTTTGGCCATTTTTGTGACGTCCTAAATTATGATGTTTTTGACCTTTTTTAGTCTTTGTTTCCACTTTGTACAACATAACGCGTCTCTACGAGCTATTCTAAGTTGTTTTCAGCCATTTTTAGGAGCGGTCAAATTTTGACTTTTTTCGCCATACTATACTATTGCCTCTTTTGGCCATTTTTGTGACGTCCTAAATTTTAACGTTTTTGGCGTTTTTTGGCCTTTGTTTCCACTTTGTACACCATAACGTGTCTCTACGAGCTATTCTAAGTGGTTTTCAGCCATTTTTAGGAGCGGTCAAATTTTGACTTTTTTCGCCATACTATACTATTGCCTCTTTTGGCCATTTTTGCGACGTCTTAAATTCTGAAGTTTTTGGCGTTTTTTGGCCTTTGTTTCCACTTTGTACAACATAACGTGTCTCTACGAGCTATTCTAAGTTGTTTTCAGCCATTTTTAGGAGCGGTCAATTTTTGACTTTTTTCGCCATACTATACTATTGCCTCTTTTGGCCATTTTTGTGACGTCCTAAATTTTAACGTTTTTGGCATTTTTTGGCCTTTGTTTCCACTTTGTACAACATAACGCGTCTCTACAAGGTATTCTAAGTTGTTTTCAGCCATTTTTAGGAGCGGTCAATTTTTGACTTTTTTCGCCATACTATACTATTGCCTCTTTTGGCCATTTTTGTGACGTCCTAAATTTTAACGTTTTTGGCATTTTTTGGCCTTTGTTTCCACTTTGTACAACATAACGCGTCTCTACGAGCTATTCTAAGTTGTTTTCAGCCATTTTTAGGAGCGGTCAATTTTTGACTTTTTTCGCCATACTATACTATTGCCTTTTTTGGCCATTTTTGTGACGTCTTAAATTCTGAAGTTTTTGGCGTTTTTTGGCCTTTGTTTTCTCTTTGTACTACATAACGTCTCTCTGAGCTATTCTAAGTTGTTTTCAGCCATTTTTAGGAGCGGTCAAATTTTGACTTTTTTCGCCATACTATACTATTGCCTCTTTTGGCCATTTTTGCGACGTCCTAAATTTTAACGTTTTTTGGCCTTTTTTAGTCTTTGTTTCCACTTTGTACAACATAACGCGTCTCTACGAGCTATTCTAAGTTGTTTTCAGCCATTTTTAGGAGCGGTCAAATTTTGACTTTTTTCGCCATACTATACTATTGCCTCTTTTGGCCATTTTTGTGACGTCCTAAATTTTAACGTTTTTGGTGTTTTTTGGCCTTAGTTTCCACTTTGTACAACATAACGCGTCTCTACGAGCTATTCTAAGTTGTTTTCAGCCATTTTTAGGAGCGGTCAAATTTTGACTTTTTTCGCCATACTATACTATTGCCTCTTTTGGCCATTTTGTGGCGTCCTAAATTGTGAAGTTTTGGCGTTTTTTGGCCTTTGTTTCCACTTTGTACACCATAACGCGTCTCTCCGAGCTATTCTAAGTTGTTTTCAGCCATTTTTAGGAGCAGTCAAATTTTGACTTTTTTCGCCATACTATACTATTGCCTCTTTTGGCCATTTTTGTGACGTCCTAAATTATGATGTTTTTGACCTTTTTTGGTCTTTGTTTCCACTTTGTACAACATAACGCGTCTCTACGAGCTATTCTAAGTTGTTTTCAGCCATTTTTAGGAGCGGTCAAATTTTGACTTTTTTCGCCATACTATACTATTGCCTCTTTTGGCCATTTTTGCGACGTCTTAAATTCTGAAGTTTTTGGCGTTTTTTGGCCTTTGTTTCCACTTTGTACAACATAACGTGTCTCTACGAGCTATTCTAAGTTGTTTTCAGCCATTTTTAGGAGCGGTCAAATTTTGACTTTTTTCGCCATACTATACTATTGCCTCTTTTGGCCATTTTTGTGACGTCCTAAATTTTAACGTTTTTGGCATTTTTTGGCCTTTGTTTCCACTTTGTACAACATAGCAGCGTCTCTACGAGCTATTCTAAGTTGTTTTCAGCCATTTTTAGGAGCGGTCAAATTTTGACTTTTTTCGCCATACTATACTATTGCCTTTTTTGGCCATTTTTGTGACGTCTTAAATTCTGAAGTTTTTGGCGTTTTTTGGCCTTTGTTTCCACTTTGTACAACATAGCAGCGTCTCTGAGCTATTCTACGTTGTTTTCAGCCATTTTTAGGAGCGGTCAAATTTTGACTTTTTTCGCCATACTATACTATTGCCTCTTTTGGCCATTTTTGCGACGTCCTAAATTTTAACGTTTTTTGGCCTTTATTTCCACTTTGTACAACATAACGCGTCTCTTCGAGCTATTCTAAGTTGTTTTCAGCCATTTATAGGAGCGGTCAAATTTTTACTTTTTTCGCCATACTATATTATGCTGGTTTCACCTAATTTTTCAGCATGCAATAAATCAAGCCATAAGGTGGCCATCATAGTGTGGCACGTCGATAAACGCGACAATATGGCATTTTGAACAAACTGCTGTTTTTGAAGTCAAAAATCACCATTATATAGCATGGTCAAAATTGCCACAGCATTGCATGACGAAAAATCAGTCGAAAATGCGGCCGTTTTTGACATAGAAAACAGTCTTATAATATAGCAAGTCAAATATTTTTTTTAATCTCTGCTCACACAAAAAATTCCTCTGTACCTGACCTGCCTGCCTGCGCACGTACAAATGGCAAACTTCCTGAAACCTTTCAGGTTTATTAAAGTATGGGGGAACGCTGACAAACGTGCTGCTCGCCAAACCGACCAGACTAATTTTGATTTGATTTTAGAACTTTTAAAGACTTTTATACAAATTAATTTAGATAGGATGTTGTCATTTTAGGCCCAAAACAATGTGTCCAATTAAGAGGCAGGTTTTTCCTCGTATTATTTTCTTCTTTTTTGTCTCTTATCAGTTTAATGAGGGTCGGCTTTGACTCAGTCTCATTGGCTTGTCAATCGACTTCAAGTCTCTTTATTCATGACGATTAATGTGAAATAAAATGTTTCTAAAACAAAACAAAAACAGCTGTTCAACTTTTAGGGCTTAAAAGAAAGAAGAGTCCCCGTAAACCTCCAGCTGGCTTTGCTGAGCTTTGTATGTCAAAATGAGGACGACAGGAAGTGATGTCACGCTGATGATTCACGATCGAAATTCAAAACGTTACATAGATAACGTTGACGAAACTAATTTTAGATCTTTCAGTTCAGTCTGCTGAACTTCAGCACAAAAGATGCCGAGACTCGGTGTTCAGAAGCCAGGGTCCCAGGACGTAACCTGCGGAGCCTCCAGCTCCTCGAAACAGACGACGACGTCACCGGGCATGAAGTCGACCTCGGCGTCAGCTGACAGACCGCACTCCATCCCCACCTTCACCGTCTGAACGTCGTCTTTGTGGTGCTTCAACGCCACCAGAGAACCTGCAGAGAGGCACACCAAAAAAAGTCACGACGGAGCGGGTCGAAAAATGTAACAGTGCAGTATGATGATAAAACGCTGGAAGAGTCACAGTTAAATTTGTTAGGAAGAACTCAGTATAGTACGTTGAAAAATGCCAAGATAAAACATGCTGATAAAACCGAAAAAGTTGTTTCAAATGTCAAAAATGGCCAAAATGTAGCATGTCGAAAAACAGCTAAATAAGTCACTGTTTCAAATGTAAAAAAGACCATAGCATAGCATGTCAGTAAATACGGTGACTTTTTCAGCTGTTTGTTTTTTTTTGTCCATAAAAATTCATATTACAGCATTTTTTTTTAAAAAAAAAGTGAGAAACCGGTCGGAAAAGTCACAGTTCTTCATGTCAAACACAGTCATAGTAATGAATGTCTCAACGTGTCTTTATTTATGTCGGCAAACCACAATATTATAGCGCGTCAGAAAAATGGCAGAAAAAGTTTCAAATGTTGATAAAAGTCACAGTTTAGTAGGTCGAAATACAACATATTGAAGCATCGAAAAAATCCGGTGTGACAGGTGTGTCTCAGGTGTGTCTCAGGTGTGTCAGGTGTGTCAGGTGTGTCTCAGGTGTGTCTCAGGTGTGTCTCAGGTGTGTCAGGTGTGTCAGGTGTGTCAGGTGTGTCTCAGGTGTGTCTCAGGTGTGTCAGGTGTGTCTTAGGTGTGACAGGTCTGTCAGGTGTGTCTCAGGTGTGACAGGTGTGTCAGCTTGTCTCAGGTGTGACAGGTGTGTCAGGTGTGTCAGGTGTGTCTCAGGTGTGTCTCAGGTGTGACAGGTGTGTCTTAAGTGTGACAGGTGTGTCTCAGGTGTGACAGGTGTGTCAGACGTCTAAGGTGTAACAGGTGTGTCAGGTGTGTCTCAGGTGCGACAGGTGTGTCAGGTGTGTCTCAGGTGTGACAGGTGTGTCAGGTGTGACAGGTGTCTCAGGTGTGTCTTAGGTGTGACAGGTGTGTCTCAGGTGTGACAGGTGTGTCAGGTGTGTCTCAGGTGTGTCAGGTGTGTCTCAGGTGTGTCTCAGGTGTGTCAGGTGTGTCTCAGGTGTGACAGGTGTGTCAGACATCTAAGGTGTGACAGGTGTGTCAGGTGTGTCTCAGATGTGTCAGATGTGTCTCAGGTGTGACAGGTGTGTCTCAGGTGTGACCGGTGTGTCAGACATCTAAGGTGTGACAGGTGTGTCAGGTGTGTCTCAGGTGCGACGGGTGTGTCAGGTGTGTCTCAGGTGTGTCAGGTGTGTCTCAGGTGTGACAGGTGTGTCAGGTTGTCTCAGGTGTGACAGGTGTGTCAGGTGTGTCAGGTGTGTCTCAGGTGTGACAGGTGTGTCTTAAGTGTGACAGGTGTGTCTCAGGTGTGACAGGTGTGTCAGACGTCTAAGGTGTAACAGGTGTGTCAGGTGTGTCTCAGGTGCGACAGGTGTGTCAGGTGTGTCTCAGGTGTGACAGGTGTGTCAGGTGTGACAGGTGTGTCAGGTGTGTCTTAGGTGTGACAGGTGTGTCTCAGGTGTGACAGGTGTGTCAGGTGTGTCTCAGGTGTGTCAGGTGTGTCTCAGGTGTGACAGGTGTGTCAGACATCTAAGGTGTGACAGGTGTGTCAGGTGTGTCTCAGATGTGTCAGATGTGTCTCAGGTGTGACAGGTGTGTCTCAGGTGTGACCGGTGTGTCAGACATCTAAGGTGTGACAGGTGTGTCAGGTGTGTCTCAGGTGCGACAGGTGTGTCAGGTGTGTCTCAGGTGTGTCAGGTGTGTCTCAGGTGTGACAGGTGTGTCAGGTGTGTCTCAGGTGTGACAGGTGTGTCAGGTGCGTCTCAGGTGTGTCTCAGGTGTGTCAGGTGTGTCAGGTGTGTCTCAGGTGTCTCAGATGTGTCAGATGTGTCTCAGGTGTGACAGGTGTGTCAGGTGTGTCTTAAGTGTGACAGGTGTGTCTCAGGTGTGACCGGTGTGTCAGACATCTAAGGTGTGACAGGTGTGTCAGGTGTGTCTCAGGTGCGACAGGTGTGTCAGGTGTGTCTTAAGTGTGACAGGTGTGTCAGACATCTAAGGCGTGACAGGTGTGTCAGGTGTGTCTCAGGTGTGACAGGTGTGTCTCAGGTGTGACAGGTCTGTCAGGTGTGTCTCAGGTGTGACAGGTGTGTCAGGCATCTAAGGTGTGACAGGTGTGTCAGGTGTGTCTCAGGTGTGACAGGTGTGTCTCAGGTGTGACAGGTGTGTCAGGTGTGTCTCAGGTGTGACAGGTGTGTCAGGTGTGACAGGTGTGTCAGACATCTAAGGTGTGACAGGTCTGTCAGGTGTCTCAGATATTTCAGGCGTGACAGGTGTGACTCACCCTCCCAGATGGCGTCTCGACCGCGGATCACTCTGAACTTGAGTCGTCGGTCCAGCAGACCTTTCTGGACTCGACAGCCAGCAACAGGAACCTTCTTCTTCCCCACGGTGACATCAAAGATGGCGAGCACCGCGGCTTCACCTGGACGAGCAGAGACGGAGAGAAACCGTTCCTGTCAGGTCCGAGTTGTTTCTCTGGTTGACAAGCAGGACTTATTACGTGTCTCACAGAGAGGACGACTACACTTCATATACAGAAATATTGCACATCAGCGGGGAGACCTCAAACCAGAGACATCCGCTGATCCCCATCCCACTAATGTTTATATTATATATATACTGATATTGATTACGTATAAGCAGTTACAGATGAATAGGCCACGCCCACTTCTGCCAATCAATATGGCCCTTCAGACTTTGGCTACCACTTGGCCCCAGAGCATGAACACCAAATAAGGTCAAGTGCGGTCCACTGGATTTTCAGGGACATATTTTTGTTTTTTTCCTGTTCATTGAGAGTCACTTCCTGTTCAGTGGGAATCCCGTTATTTACCTACCTTTTATCGAAATTCAATGAAACTTGGTCGGTTTGTTTAGATCGTCTTTTAAAGTGTTTCCACTAAGTTTAATCAAGTTTTTTGGCAGCCATATTTTTTGACCAATCTGTCTCGTTGATAACAGAAAGTTGCATTTTTATCTGAAGTCAATCATCATGGTCCAAAGGGCATTTTTGTAGAGGACATAGAGCTAGACTTATGAGTCAAATTTAACATCAATACGGCTTTTGATATGATCTTTGGAGGGGGGGGGGTTTGGGCTGAGTAGTCGTCGTTGAGCAGTATCGTGTGTGGGCGGGGCTGACCGGAGCTCCTCGCCATGATGCCGGCTCTCATGCTGCATCGTGTTAGTTGTTCTGTTTGTGTAGTTTAGCACTCTGTCAGTATCTGCAGACGGTTTTTGTCTTTTCTGTTATCTTCGTGCTTTTATTACCATCTGACTTGAGGAAGCTCAAATGTCGCCACACTTCAATTTGAAACTAAAGGGAGGATCAGTATCGCCTAGCGAGGAGCCTTTGCTTCGTCTAAGTTACGTTGGCGAGCTGTCTCTAGTCTCGGACATGACGTAGGACGTTGAACATGTATTGATGTGGCACGTCGAGCAAGCGAAGTCAAAAGTAGATTACGCCCCCGACTTTCAAAAAGAGTATCCCGGTTCATTTTTCATCTCATCGCTTTGAATCTCACATATTTTTTATTGATTTTTTACTGCCTCGCGATGCATCGTTACGATCCAAAGTTGCAGTTTAGTTTATTATCAAAAAGGATGAGAAGTGCACGCTGCGTACAATTGCTGAAAAAAACAATTCAAACGCACAGTTTTTCTAATGTCACAACCTTTGTGTGAACACTGAAAATTATTGTGGATCAGTAAAGATCGGTTCTGTCCCGAGACGGCGGGACGTCCTCTCAGGGGCTTTTTTGTCTTTTCAATCAGAAACAAGAAATGAAAGTGATTTTATGTAGAAGAGCAGCGGCAGAGTTTCTCACCGATGATGTTCTCAGACACGACCGGAGGCAGCTTCCCGCTCAGCTCGTCCTTCAGCTCGTCCATCAGTTTGTAGATGACGTTGTGCAGCCTCAGCGGGACGCCGCGTCTGTCCGCCAGCTGCTGGATCCACCTGCTGGCCGCCACGTTGAAGCCGTAAATGGAACCTGGCGAGAAGGACAGAGGGTCAGAGACACTTCCTGTCGGAACCGATTGCGGTTTCTCCATCGTTTTCATCAACGATATCATTTACCACATTACAGAAACACACATCCATAACGTTCACACTCACACCGAGACGACCGCCAACACAAACACAACGATTTAACTCTTTGACGGCTGACAAACACAAAAGGAATGGTGCACGTTTGGTGATGTTTGTTTTGGGAGCCCGCAGATTTGGAAAGTTTTCTTTAAAAATCACAAAAAAATGTTTAAAGAAAAAAAAGCTCCGACAGGTTTTTTAAATAACCAACAGGAAACCAAACCACAAACAACGTTAACACCAAATTAAAAATAAACTATTACTAATAACATCAATAATAATAATTATTGGTCTGGCGAACTGTCCCGGGTGACCCCGCCTTTCAAGCGGTTACAGAAAATGACTGACTGATTGATTAATAATAATTATTATTATTATAGCCAAAAAAACAATTAAAAAAACACCAAAAAGTGTGAAAGAAAAAAAAATCACCTAAAGTTTGAAAAACAAAATTACAAGAAATTTAAAGGAAAATAAAAAAAGGTTTTCAAAGAAACAAAAGACAAAAGTTTTTAAAAATCACCAAACATGAAAATAACAAAACTTTTTTTCCTTCACAGGTTCGGGCCGAGTCCCCAAATGTCCTCCAGTCCCGGAGACGCCTCCGGACCGCTCCTCGTTACCTTTGAACGCGTCGGCCATGTTGACGTCGGTCTCTGAAACGTCTCCGATGCCGAAGTGGATCACGTCCAGCTGACACTGCTGCTGGGCGTCGTACGTGTCCAGGATGTTGAGGATGGTCTCCACGGAGCCGTCCACGTCACCTGCAGGTCAAAGGTCACAGTCATGGAAAAAAAACCTGCCAAAAATTTTAAAAGAAAGAAAAAAAATCCCCAAATATCTTTAAAGAGCAAAATATTGTTCCAAAAATGACAAAAGTTTAAAGAAAAAAAAGCCAAACATCTCAAAAGAAAAAACAAAACTGAAACTAAAACAAACTATCAGAGCGTGTGCGTGTGTGTGCGTGTGCGTGTGTGTGCGTGTGTGCGTGCGTGTGTACCTTTGATGATGAGCGGCAGGCTGTTCTCGGCGCTGTCCGTCTTCTCGCTCGGCCTGGCGGCAAACTTGCTCTTATTGGCCTGGTACAGCAGCGACTTCCTCTTCCTCCAGCTCAGGTGAGTAAGCCCCTCCCTCTCCTTCCTGTACTCCTCCAGGTGTTGTTTCTGTTTGAGCTCGATGACGCCCTGCTCCTCCTGCAGCTTCAGCTGCTCCTCCTCGTACCTCCTCCACTCCACCACCTCCTTCGCTTGCTGCTGCTCCGCCACAGACAGACAAACTCTTTATTCACTGCACACGCACACGCCGCTGCACACGCACTCACTCACACACGCACATACACACGCACGCACACACACACACGCACGCACGCACACCACTGCACATACACGCACACTCACACACATACTCTCACACACACACACACACACACACACACACACACACACACACACACACACACACACACACACACACATTCACACACACTCACACACTCACACACACACTCACACTCACACACACACACACACACACACACACACACACACACACACACACACACACACACACACACACACTCACACATTCACACACACTCACACACACACACTCACACTCACACATACTCACACACACACTCACACACACACTCACACACTCACACTCACACATACTCACACTCACACATACTCACACACACACACACACACAGTAGAGTGCTCTGTGGTGTGTTTGCAGTCAGACAGCAGGGGGCGACACACTCACGGTTGTCATGGTTACAGTCTGAGGTCTCACTCATCAAACATCTTCAGAAAACTAAAAACAAAAACAAACGGATCGCCTGCAGAGACAGGAGGGGGACGACGGGACGGACAGGTGACCTCCGAAGACTCGAGCGGGTTTTGTTCTCACCTCAGACTCGACCTCCAGGATGACCTCGCCGGCGGACGGCAGCTCCTTCCAGCCCACCACCTCCACCGCCGCGCTCGGCCCCGCCTCCTTCACCGCTTGCCCGTTCTCATCAAACAGGAAGCGTACTTTGGCCCAACTCCTCCCTGCCACCAGCACGCAGCCGCGCCGCAACGTCCCCCGTTGCACAATTGCCGTCGTTACAAGACTGAGGACACAGGACATAACCATCAGATCAGAACCAGAACCAAGAGTCACATCTAGAAGCTACAGAACCAGAGTCACAGCTGGACCCCCATGTGGAACCCATGCAGTAGAACCACGGTTCTGTCCCGATGACTCACCCTTTGCCTCGGTCGGTGCGGCTCTCGATGACGAGTCCCTCCACGGCGCCGCTCGGCTCAGCCTTCAGCTCCAGAACT
The DNA here is from genome assembly GCF_026936395.1 of Plectropomus leopardus. NCBI lineage: Eukaryota > Metazoa > Chordata > Actinopteri > Perciformes > Serranidae > Plectropomus > Plectropomus leopardus. The sequence continues at coordinate 41,170,446 of NC_142178.1, read as the reverse complement.
TCTGCCAGCGCCACCGTGGCCTCCACTAGAGCCAGCAAGTTGTCGCCCTGACGACAACGACAACAACAACAACAACAACGACAACGACAACATCATAGATAACAAACATCAACAACAACAAACATCAACAGACGTGCTGACTCGGACTCGCTGGTGGCGGCTCACCTTGAGCGCAGACACGTGGATGGCCTGAACGTCTCCTCCGAATTCTTCGCAGACGACGTCGTGAGCGAGCAGCTCCTGTTTCACCCTCTGAGGGTCGGCCTGACGCTTATCACACTTATTCACCGCCACGATCAGCGGCACTGCGACGCCACGGAGACGAGAAGTAAACACATCACAGGAACAGGAAGTAAACACACCACAGAGACAGGAAGTAACATCAGAGTAGAAACACGGCAGAAACACTGTAGAAAGCCGTGTGGTGTTCAGCCCTCAGCCGTGTCTGCCAGGTGGCGCTCGTACCTTTGGCTCTCCTGGCGTGCCGTATGGACTCGACCGTCTGGTTCATGACGCCATCGTCAGCCGCCACCACTAGGACGACGATGTCGGTGGCGTCTGCTCCACGGGCTCTCATGGAGGAGAAGGCGGCGTGACCCGGCGTGTCCAGGAAGGTGATCTTCTCACCTGTAGGCAGCTGGACTGGGAACAAAACCCACAGCAACAGTTTATCATACGTGATTATATGTGTGTGTGTGTGTGTGTGTGTATTTATGTGTGTGTGTGTGTGTGTGTGTGTGTGTGTGTTTTTATGCGTGTGTGTGTGTTTTTATGTGTGTTTTTTATGCGTGTTTTTGTGTGTGTGTGTTTTTATGTGTGTGTGTGTTTTTATGTGTGTGAGTGTATTTTTATGTGTGTGTGTGTGTTTTTATGTGTGTGTGTGTGTGTGTGTTTTTATGTGTTTTTATGCGTGTTTTTGTGTGTGTGTTTTTATGTGTGTGTGTTTTTATGCATGTTTTTATGTGTGTGTGTGTGTGTTTTTCTGTGTGTGTTTTTGTTGTGTGTGTGTGTTTTATGTGTGTGTGTGTTTTTATGTGTGTTTTTATGCATGTTTTTGTGTGTGTTTTTATGTGTGTGTTTTTTATGTGTGTGTGTGTGTCTTTTTATGTGTGTGTGTGTGTTTTTATGTGTGTGTGTGTTTTTATGTGTTTTTATGCGTGTTTTTATGTGTGTGTGTTTTTATGTTTTTATGCGTGTTTTTATGTGTGTGTGTTTTTATGTGTGTGTATGTTTTTATGTGTGTTTTTATGTGTGTTTTTATGCATGTTTTTATGTGTGTTTTTCTGTGTGTGTGTTTTTCTGTGTGTGTGTGTGTGTTTTTCTGTGTGTGTGTTTTTCTGTTTGTGTGTGTGTGTCTGTGTTTTTTATGTGTGTGATTGTGTGTGTTTTTATGCGTGTTTTTCTGTGTGTGTTTTTCTGTGTGTGTGTGTCTGTGTTTTTATGTGTGTGTGTGTGTGTGTGTTTTTTATGTGTATGTGTCTTTTTATGTGTGTGTGTGTGTTTTTTATGTGTGTGTGTGTGTGTGTCTCTTTATGTGTGTGTGTGTGTGTGTGTCTTTTTATGTGTGTGTGTGTGTGTCTTTTTATGTGTGTGTGTGTGTTTTTCTGTGTGTGTGTGTTTTTTATGTGTGTGTGTGTGTTTTTTATGTGTGTGTGTGTGTGTGTGTTTTTTATGTGTGTGTGTGTGTGTTTTTCTGTGTGTGTGTGTGTGTGTGTTTTTATGTGTGTGTGTTTTTTATGTGTGTGTGTGTTTTTTATGTGTGTGTGTGTGTGTGTTTTTTATGTGTGTGTGTGTTTTTTATGTGTGTGTGTGTCTGTGTGTGTGTGTTTTTTATGTGTGTGTGTGTGTGTGTGTGTCTTTTTATGTGTGTGTGTCTTTTTATGTGTGTGTGTGTTTTTATGTGTGTGTGTGTCTGTGTGTGTGTGTTTTTTATGTGTGTGTGTGTGTGTGTGTGTGTGTGTGTGTTTTTATGTGTGTGTGTGTATTACCCAGGAATGCTCCGATGTGTTGTGTGATGCCTCCGGCTTCTGTGGAGACGATCTGGCTCTTCCTCAGGCTGTCGAGCAGCGTGGTCTTTCCGTGATCCACGTGACCCATGATGGTGACCACGGGGGGTCGCGGCACCAGGCGTGACGGGTCAGCTGGAGGTCTGAGGGGAGCAGAGGTCAGAGGTCAGAGGTCAGCAGGTGTCCTCTGAGTGATGTCAAGGGGACTTCCTGGCTGTGTACCTCCTGTGGACGTCCCTGTTGGGTCTCTCTCGGCTCTCGCTCAGTTTGGCCCACCTGAACTTCATCCCTGAGCGGGTCACCACCTCCTTGATCCACTTCTCCTCCAGAACCGAGTCCGGCTCCAGAGAGTCCACATCGACCGCTGTGTTCAGCAGAGCCTCCAGCACGTGATCTGAAGACACATCCAGCATCATCATCCATCAGCGTTATCCTACACAACCTCTGACCCCACAGCAACCAACCAACCAACCAACCAACCAACCAACCAACCACTGACCCCACAGCAACCAACCAACCAACCAACCAACCAACCAACCTCAGACCTCACAGCAACCAACCAACCAACTGACCAACCTCTGATCCCACAGCAACCAACCAACCAACCGACCAACCTCAGACCCCACAGGAACCAACCAACCAACCAACCTCAGACCCCACAGCAACCAACCAACCAACCAACCTCTGATGCCACAGCGACCAACCAACCAACCTCTGACCCCACAGCAACCAACCAACCTCTGACCCCACAGCAACCAACCAACCAACCAACCTCTGACCCAACAGCAACCAACCAACCAACCAACCAACCTCCGACCCCACAGCAACCAACCAACCAACCAACCTCTGACCCCACAGCAACCAACCAACCAACCAACCAACCTCTGACCCCACAGCAACCAACCAACCAACCAACCACTGACCCCACAGCAACCAACCAACCAACCAACCTCAGACCCCACAGCAACCAACCAACCAACCAACCAACCTCTGACGCCACAGCGACCAACCAACCAACCTCCGACCCCACAGCAACCAACCAACCGACCAACCTCTGACCCCACAGCAACCAACCAACCAACCAACCAACCAACCGACCAACCTCTGACCCCACAGCAACCAACCAACCAACCAACCTCAGACCCCACAGCAACCAACCAACCAACCAACCGACCAACCTCAGACCCCACAGCAACCAACCAACCAACCGACCAACCACAGACCCCACAGCAACCAACCAACCAACCAACCTCCGACCCCACAGCAACCAACCAACCAACCAACCGACCAACCTCTGACCCCACAGCAACCAACCAACCAACCGACCAACCTCTGACCCCACAGCAACCAACCAACCAACCAACCTCAGACCCCACAGCAACCAACCAACCAACCGACCAACCTCAGACCCCACAGCAACCAACCAACCAACCGACCAACCACAGACCCCACAGCAACCAACCAACCAACCAACCTCTGACCCCACAGCAACCAACCAACCAACCAACCAACCTCTGACCCCACAGCAACCAACCAACCAACCAACCAACCAACCAACCTCTGACCCCACAGCAACCAACCAACCAACCAACCAACCGACCAACCTCAGACCCCACAGCAACCAACCAACCAACCAACCAACCTCTGATGCCACAGCAACCAACCAACCAACCTCTGACCCCACAGCAACCAACCAACCAACCTCTGACCCCACAGCAACCAACCAACCAACCTCTGACCCCACAGCAACCAACCAACCAACCTCTAACCCCACAGCAACCAACCAACCTCTGACCCCACAGCAACCAACCAACCAACCAACCTCTGACCCCACAGCAACCAACCAACCTCTGACGCCACAGCAACCAACCAACCTCTGACTCCACAGCAACCAACCAACCAACCAACCAACCTTTGACCCCACAGCAACCCACCAACCTCCGACCCCACAGCAACCAACCAACCAACCGACCAACCTCAGACCCCACAGCAACCAACCAACCAACCAACCAACCTCTGACCCCACAGCAACCAATCAACCAACCAACCAACTTCTGACTCCACAGCAACCAACCAACCAACCAACCTCTGACCCCACAGCAACCAACCAACCAACCGACCAACCTCAGACCCCACAGCAACCAACCAACCTCTGACGCCACAGCGACCAACCAACCAACCTCTGACCCCACAGCAACCAATCAACCAACCAACCAACTTCTGACTCCACAGCAACCAACCAACCAACCAACCTCTGACCCCACAGCAAGCAACCAACCAACCAACCTCTGACCCCACAGCAACCAACCAACCAACCTCTGACCCCACAGCAACCAACCAACCAACCTCTGACCCCACAGCAACCAACCAACCAACCAACCTCTGACCCCACAGCAACCAACCAACCAACCTCTGACCCCACAGCAACCAACCAACCAACCTCTGACCCCACAGCAGTAAACCTTACTGAGAGCTGGTTTCTTGTTTCTTACCAAAGTCTTTGTTCATGGCATCAGCGAGCGCCGCCACCGTCATCCTCTGTCTGATCTCCACATCCTGTTTGTTCACTTTAGCTTTGACCTTCTGGATCTTCTGGTCCTTCTTCTGACCTTTGACCTGCTGAAATGTCGGTAAATAAACCTCAGAGGAGCAACTGCAGAGCATCAGGAGATCAAAAACTCAGCGGTTTGGAACGCAGCCGGACCCTCAGGCTCACCTGTTTGGACGCCAACTTCCTGCTCTGAGGATGAGTGAGCAGGGGGGCGGAGCTTCGAGGAGGGCAGAGGAGGGGCCGAGACAGGAAGCCGCTGAGCAGAGCCGGGTCGACGCGGACGAGCCGCCGGGCGCCGCGCATCACTGATGACATCACGTTCATCCCTGCAGAGACAGACAGAGACGGCAGCTTCCTGTTTCCTGTTTCTTTTAGGATTTCTCTGTTTTTTTATTTGTTGTTGTTTACTGATCAAAAACAAATCAACGAAATCTGAAAAACGAAACGCGCTCACAGCGTCGCTTCACGCAGTGCTTCACGCGTCGCTTCACGCAGCGCTTCACGCGGCGCTCCGCATGACTGCAAAATAATAAAATATTAGAAAAAAATCTGTCAATCAAACTGTTTTTTGAGAAATCTGCTACACGGACCTTTTTCTTTAAGAACGTACAGTAAGGTTCTCTTTTCTCTCTCAAACTCTATAATTTTTTTCTTTTCAGCTATTTTTTTTTCTCTTTTTTTTGTTAAGATATTTTTGGGCTTTTTTAGCCTTTATTGGATACAGAGAGAGGGGACGCAATCGCCGCGGCCACGTCTCGGCCTCTGTACACGGGCGCCCGCTCTACCCACTGAGCCAGTGACGCCCTGATCTTTGGTGATTTTTAAAATCTTTTATATATTTCTTTTCAGCTGTCTGTGATTTTTTTTCCATGTAAAACTTCTGGTTTTTGTTTTTTTCTTTGAATTTCTTTTGCAATTTTTCCTCTAAAACTGTTGGGCATTTGCTTTTTCTTTTAACCTTTTTGGGCTGCTTTTTTCCCTTTCAATTTTTTCGTGCCTTCTAAAACTTTTAACTTTTTTTAAAAATATGTTTGCATGTTTCTTCTTCATTAAAAAATGTGGTAATTTTTTATGCGATTTTAAGAAACTCTCCAATCTTCTCCAATCAGATTTTTTAATTTTGTTTTTCTTTACTATTTTTTTTTAGCTATTTTTCTTCCTTAAATCATTATTTTTTTTATTAAGAAAACATGCCTTCCAATCCATCTTACCTGCCAGATACAAAATCCCTAAAATGAGATCAGCCAGAAACTGTAAAAATAGAAATTATCGTCATATTTTTAAATTTCCAACGATCCTTGAACACATCAGTCAGAGACGCCTCCTCCGCTGATAAATAACGAACAGTCCCTGAGGCAAACAGCGTGACGTCAGCTCCCCTTCTCAGGTACAGGTGACGTCACAGGTGTTAGCGGGTTAAAATCAGCGCCGAACGGTCTGACGGGACCAAACACCGAGCGATCACGTGTTCAGGTGTTTCTACCTGACGGAGACAAAAACCTCAAAGTCTGAGCAGCTGCGAGCCGCGCGCACGGGACACCGGAAACACGCACACCCGCTCAGTGTCTCACCTGTCAGTGACGCGTCTCCTCTCAGCTCATCCTGAAGGTCACCGGCTGGTTACCGGCTGGTTACCGGCTGGTTAACGGCTCCGCTGCCGCGCAGTGTCACCGTGATCCGAAGGTCCGACCGGCCGGCGCCATGACAGTCAGCGCATGGGCTGACGGGAAGAGCCGAAGAGCGGCAGTGAGGAACAAAGAGGGGCCCCTGGAGGAGCCGAGGGGCCCGCAGCGCCCCCCGGAGGGCCGGCGGAGGGACTACTTCCTCCTCCTCTCTGCTATTTTATATACAGTATATATATATATATATATATATATATATATATATACAGTATATATATATATACATACATAAACACGTGTGTGTGTGTGTGTGTGTGTGTGTGTGTTTTATAAGAAGTGCCAAAAAGTTGAAAAAAAATAAAAAATACTTAACTGTTTTTCTTTATAATTCGCCAAACAAGTTAAAGATTTCAAAAATGCTTTCTTTAAAAATTGCAAAAAATGTTTTTTTCCTTTTAATTGTCCAAATGTTTTCTCTATAAGTCATCAAATATTTCAAAAGGGAAAAATTGTAGTCTTTAAAAAATGACTCAACCTTTTTTTCCAGAATCAGCAAAAAAGAAAAAAAATCCACAAAAAAATTTAAAGACAAAAACACATTCAGGATTAATGTTTTGGGTTTTTTAAAATTGCATAAAAAAAGTTTTTGAAATTGACAAAAAAAATTGAGAAAACAATCACTAATTATTTTGTTACAGACTTACAAAATAACTGAACCACAACAAGATTCACACAGAACAAAAACACAAAGATTACACAGAAGAGCTCACATCCGTCTCTCTAGAGATTCAAAAGATTAAATTTTTACTCCAGAAAATGTCTCAGACACAAACTGAGCCCTCTGAAGTCAGATGTCACACTTTGGTTACAAAGAAGATTCAAAGCTTCTTCCATGAAATGTGTTTTTTTTCCACAGTGAAAACAGGTAAAATGATCACAAGCAGTTATTAAAACGTACCACATTTAAATGATAAAGAATAACTTCTGTGCGCAAATCATTCAAAAATAAATCAAAACTCATGCAATAATTAATACATCGAATGTGCTGTAAAATCTCCACAGAAAGCTCCGTGCCACCATGTTTCGCTTTCATTCTTAAACTTTTATTGTAAAACGTGTAACGACACTGAGCACAGTCATCGATCCTCTCAGCGCACCGTAAACTCTGGACAAACCGAAATAAAGGATTTCACGACACGTTTCTGTGAACAGGACGAGTCTGCGCGGAAACGTCCCGCCTTTACCTAAAAACACTCACAGGAACAGCTACAACACTTTTCATTTCACAAAATAAAGCAAACACGCACCTGCAGGATCCCAACACGTGAACGTCCTCTCAGCGACACGTCGGGCTAAAAATACCAATGACTGACGTCACCACTGTCAAATCTCTAACGTCACAACAACAGCAGACTCAGAGGAGTGAAAGGGTTAAAAAAGGGTTAAAACATCAGCGCACAAGTTCCGATTCACACGATGGTTCGACTGTTCGGAACGTTTGCTCGCGTCGTGAAACGAGATGAGACCCGATACCGAACCCTGCGGAGCTCCGAGAGCGCCGGTCCGCCGCTCTGCAGCCGCACCTTCCAAACCTGGACCCTCCTCGGGGTTTTTGTGCGATTTAACCCTTTGAAAGCAGAGAACATTGGTTTGACTTTTGTTTTCAAAAGCGTGGGGAAAAAGGCAACAACCAACTTGGCAAGAAATGTTTCAGAAACTGCAAGAAATGAGTAAAAGGTGACAAGAAAATGATTTTTAAAAAGATGAGGGGGTTATTAGAAAATGATCCAAAAGATGAGATGTAATTTTATATTTAAAATCACACTTCCAAAAAAACGGAATAATTATTTTCAGCACTTTTTTGGGATTATTTTGCTATTTTATGTGTTAGTTTGTTTTTGCTTATTTTTCAGGCTTTTTTCTGATTGTTTTTATTATTTTTTTTACAAATTTCTTGCTAATTTTTGGGCCATGTCTTGTTCAGTCGCTTGTTGCCTTCTCCCCCCTCCTTTTTTGAAGGAAATCAAGCCAATTTCCTCAGATTTGAATGCTTTAAATAAAAATAAAACGTCTTCAGTATCTGATAGTAAAGGAGCCTCCAGCCAATCACAGCTGAGCGTCTGAAGAGGACATTTCCTGCAGAGTCACGTCTCACGTTAACCCTCCTGTCATGTTGACGGGGAAACGCACCTTTTTAAAAGTTTAAAAATACAGAAAAAATATTTTTGTAAAAGTTGTAAACATTATTAAAACATGAAATGCAGTTTTAAGATGTAAAATTGAGCTTAAAGGGTCAGTTTGACAGCAAATTATTCAAAAAGTGTTGAAAAAAGTTTTAAAACAAATGTGGTGAATGTTTTTTTTTTACACGTGTGCAGAAAAAAGTTTAAAACTGATAAAACGAGCGAATTCTCATCAGTCAAGTGTGAGGTTAAAAACTCGATTACACTAATTATTGATCAAATGGATATTAACTGAGCTAAACTTAATGTTTATGGAGACACGAGGGTTCACGACGAGAAGCTGATCTGCAGGAGAAATAAAATATATATACATATATATATGTGTGTATAAATATATATATATATACGATTTTTATTTTCTCGCTTGATTTCTGTTTTTCTTCTCGTAATTAAGGAGTTTGCAGCATAAACTGCAGCGAATAACTTCAGCAGAAGCTTCACACTTCACGTGTTTCTTGGACGTGAGGTCGATAAACGACGATAAATATTCACGCGTTCAGACTCCCGATGTGACTGATGGATGCTTTAATTCACGCTGTGAAAACGTTGAAAAATCGACCTCATTGCATCACGTTTTTGCAGCGATATTCACGTTTTTTCAGTTCAGACGACAAAAACAGTTCAGAACGTTTTCATGCAAATAAATCACACGCAGACAAAAAGCCGCCCGGCGCACGACGACACAAGTCTGAAAAAAACAGACATCATTCTGCAGATAATATTTTTCTGGCCTCTCGTTTCCACGACGTCGTTTTCATCGTTTATCTTTTGACGCCAACATGCTGAGTTTCACATTTAGCACCTTTGAATGACGTGGACAGACCGGTCCTCGGGTTCTTCAGAGAACACAGGATCCTTTAGGGCAGAATTTCCCTTTAAATCCTCAAAAAAAGCAGCATTCAGTTTCTTCAAGTTTTATTTCTACAGAGGACTAAAAGACTTTTGTCCGTCCTCTGTGCGGAGACGTCGACCGCAGATTCATTTTCTACCTAAAATATTCACTAATATTCTCTTTAGCGTATTTCGAGGTAGAAATCTTGTTATTTTTTGAACAGTTTAAATATGTGGGATCGAACTCAGATCCATCTTTGCTGCGTTTGTTTCTACTTGAAGTCCTGCAGTGAAATATGACGCCATCGTCAGCATCGTACGGGAGAGAAGACGACGCGGCGTTCGTCCCCCTCCTCTGTAAAAAGCCCTAACTGAAGAGGTCTGCTAGCACCACAGTTTTCAATAAAGTTGTATCAAATGTTTGGTCAGAGTGTGTGAAAAAGGCACGTCCCAGCACGCGCACACGGCTACGTCACGCTGCAGAACTACAGAGCGCCGGCGCCACAGGTTCGATCCCGCCGGAGTCACAGTCCAGACTCCCTGTCCTGTGGGTTCAGGTGATGGCGGAGCCGAGAGCAGCGTCACAGGAGGAGAAGAAGAAGCCGGAGGACTCACTGACATTTCCACACAAACAAACTGCAACAAGAAAAAACCCAAAATCATCAGACAGAAGAAACGCTCTCAAATCCAGCGCTCACACACACTTTCTCACAATAACTTTCCAGGACTTTTCCAGGACTTAAAGACAAATTTCAAAGACCAAACATTCTTGGAAACAAGCATCGAAACTCCTCATTGGTTGTTTTTTAATCACTTTATAACATTTATATATATATATATATATATATAATATAAAAAAATAGGAGATCAGAACAGGATGGGGGGGGCATAAAACTTTTACAGGCTGATTTTTTATTTATGTCACTGCTGATTTTTGGTCATTTTTCCTTTCACTTTTTATGCATTTCGTTCCTTTACAAAATTTGGGCCATTTTAAAATTTTTATATAATTAATAATTATAATTAAATTTTTCAGGGGAAATTTTAAAGAAATAACTTCATAACTTCAGGGCTGTTTGTTATTTCTGGGGGACTGAAGAGAGACGCCTGATTTTTGAATATTAGGGGAAGAACATGCAGCTTTAAATGGCTGGACTCTGGATTTATTTTCTGCCATTTTTTTGGCCTTTTATTCTACTTTTTTTTTTTTTGCTAATTTTTAAAAACATTTCTGTATTTTTTATGTTTTGAAAAACATTTTGAACATATTTTGTAAATTTTGTTCTTTGAAATATTTTGTCCATTTTAAAATTCTGTGACTGTGAATACATTTTTGGGATGTTTCTTTCCTTTACATTTTGTTTTTAATTTTTAAAAATATATTTTATAACTTGGGGACTCTCTGATGCTCCTGATTGGACATTATTGTCTCTCCCGTCTCCTCACCTGCAGTCGCTGCCGCCGGCGCTGATGACAAACTTGTCGTCACACGAGAAGCGGATGTTGGTGACGTGAGCCGAGTGGCCGAAGTAGCGCTTGTGTTTTGCCTGAGAGAGATCAGGAGGAGCAGAGAGGAGGAGGTGAGAGGAGCAGAGAGGAGGAGCAGAGAGGAGGAGGTGAGAGGAGCAGAGAGGAGCAGAGAGGAGGAGATGAGAGGAGCAGAGAGGAGGAGCAGAGAGGAGGAGGTGAGAGGAGCAGAGAGGAGCAGAGAGGAGGAGATGAGAGGAGCAGAGAGGAGGAGATGAGAGGAGCAGAGAGGAGGAGCAGAAAGGAGGAGCAGAGAGGAGGAGGTGAGAGGAGCAGAGAGGAGGAGCAGAGAGGAGGAGATGAGAGGAGCAGAGAGGAGGAGCAGAGAGGAGGAGATGAGAGGAGCAGAGAGGAGGAGGTGAGAGGAGGAGATGAGAGGAGCAGAGAGGAGGAGCAGAGAGGAGGAGGTGAGAGGAGCAGAGAGGAGCAGAGAGGAGGAGATGAGAAGAGCAGAGAGGAGGAGCAGAAAGGAGGAGCAGAGAGGAGGAGGTGAGAGGAGCAGAGAGGAGGAGCAGAGAGGAGGAGATGAGAGGAGCAGAGAGGAGGAGCAGAGAGGAGGAGATGAGAGGAGCAGAGAGGAGGAGCAGAGAGGAGGAGATGAGAGGAGCAGAGAGGAGGAGCAGAAAGGAGGAGCAGAGAGGAGGAGGTGAGAGGAGCAGAGAGGAGGAGCAGAGAGGAGGAGATGAGAGGAGGAGATGAGAGGAGCAGAGAGGAGGAGCAGAGAGGAGGAGAGAGGAGGAGCAGAGAGGAGGAGGGGAGAGGAGCAGAGAGGAGGAGCAGAAAGGAGGAGCAGAGAGGAGCAGAGAGGAGGAGCAGAGAGGAGGAGGTGAGAGGAGCAGAGGAGGAGCGGAGAGGGGGGGAGAGGAGGGGAGAGGAGCGGAGAGGAGGAGGGGAGAGGAGCAGAGAGGAGGAGCAGAGAGGAGCAGAGAGGAGGAGGTGAGAGGAGCAGAGAGGAGGAGATGAGAGGAGCAGAGAGGAGGAGCAGAAAGGAGGAGCAGAGAGGAGCAGAGAGGAGGAGCAGAAAGGAGGAGATGAGAGGAGCAGAGAGGAGGAGCAGAAAGGAGGAGCAGAGAGGAGCAGAGAGGAGGAGCAGAAAGGAGGAGCAGAGAGGAGGAGAGAGGAGGAGCAGAGAGGAGGAGGTGAGAGGAGCAGAGAGGAGGAGCAGAAAGGAGGAGCAGAGAGAAGGAGAGAGGAGGAGCAGAGAGGAGGAGGTGAGAGGAGCAGAGGAGGAGGAGAGAGGAGGAGAGAGGAGCAGAGAGGAGGAGGTGAGAGGAGCAGAGGAGGAGCAGAGAGGAGGAGAGAGGAGGAGAGAGGAGCAGAGAGGAGGAGGTGAGAGGAGCAGAGAGGAGGAGAAGAGAGGAGCAGAGAGGAGGAGCAGAGAGGAGCAGAGAGGAGGAGCAGAGAGGAGGAGCAGAGAGGAGCAGAGAGGAGGAGGTGAAGTGAGGAGGTGGAAAGACTAAGTCGTATGTTTCAGGCTTTTTCTGGCTCACAAAGTGAACTCACGAATTTCTCGCAGCAGGGGAAGTCGAAGAGCTTGATGAGGCCGAAGTCGTCTCCGGTCACCAGATTGAGGCCGGCGTGCGAAACACACGCACAGTTCACGTCCGCCTTCTCTGTGTTACGAGGCCAAACTCCGAGAACCTCGTCGCCCAGCGTGCTGACGACACACAACCACAAACAGCAGTGTGACTCTCTGAGACTCTCTGTGACTCTGAGACTCTCTGAGACTCTCTGTGACTCTGAGACTCTCTGAGACTCTGAGACTCTCTCTGTGACTCTGAGACTCTCTGAGACTCTCTGAGACTCTCTGTGACTCTGAGACTCTCTGTGACTCTGAGACTCTCTGAGACTCTCTGTGACTCTGAGACTCTCTGTGACTCTGAGACTCTCTGAGACTCTCTGTGACTCTGAGACTCTCTGTGACTCTGAGACTCTCTGAGACTCTCTGTGACTCTGAGACTCTCTGTGACTCTGAGACTCTCTGAGACTCTCTGAGACTCTCTGTGACTCTGAGACTCTCTGAGACTCTCTGTGACTCTCTGAGACTCTCTGAGACTCTCTGTGACTCTCTGAGACTCTCTGTGACTCTGAGACTCTCTGAGACTCTCTGAGACTCTGAGACTCTCTGAGACTCTCTGTGACTCTCTGTGACTCTCTGAGACTCTCTGTGACTCTGAGACTCTCTGAGACTCTGAGACTCTCTGAGGTTCTCTGATATGTTCCCCAAACGTTCAAGTGTGTTCCCTCTACAGATTGCTCTCCAGGCTATGGTTCCCTACGCTGTAACAAACTGCTGTGAAAATATACAACCAAATTCTAACAGTTATGTCCTTTTTTTCCTAAAACTTACAGTAAAGCTGATAAATCTTGATGCTTTTTAGAAACAGCATTACACTGCAAACCTCACTTTCTGTAGAGTACTATAATAAATGTAAAGCTGGTAAAATAAATCACAGAAATGTACGCTGTAACAAACTGCAGTAAAATGGCTGAATTCTAACAGTAATGTACTTTTTTAATATTACTGTTAAATACTATAAACTTTGATTTTTTTGAATCAACATTAAAAAGTCTAACGATTATTTACTTTTTTTTAATTACAGTAAAATACTGTACATCTTGATGCTTTTTAGAAACAATATTTCACTATAAACCTCACTTTCTGTAGCATACTGTAAAAAACTGAATGGTAATATACTGTTGAAGTCATTTATGATAATTTATGGTTTAAGTAATTCACGGATGCTGATGACTTCAGCTTCTGCAATTTTACAGTAAAGATCTGTTCCCGTGTTAGTTCCCTGGGTTCTGCAGACACCACTGAACACGTTCCCTAAACACATCGCTGTTCATCGCCGGCCTCACCTGGTCCAGGTCGCCCAGGTGATCCTCTCAAACACAGACTGCTCTGTGACAGCCTTCCCCGAGGGAACCTCATGCACCTGCCGGGTGTAGGTGCTGCTCGACACCTGGGGCGGACAACAAGGACACAACATTAACCGGACTGACTCGGTGCAGCTGACCCATAATCCTGAGGGTTTTCAGAGGTTTGAACCTGGATGTGTTTGCTGTCGGCGGAGAAGTCCATCTGCAGGACGGAGCCGGGAATGTCCTTACAGTAGCCAATCCTGTTGAGGGACGGTCCCAGAGAGAGGTCGTAGAAATCCACCGCACTTTCAACTGAGCCCACCGCCAAGAACCGGTTGTCTGGACTGAACCTGACCCCCCCCCCCCAAAAAAACAAAACATGAAGCTGACTGAGACACAACACAGACGAGGGTTCAGAGACAGTGTCCTGATATCAGTTAGAGACTGACGCTGCACAGTAATACCCAACTTATGGCCCGTGGGCCAAATCTGACTCCCGATAGGGTGTCTGGTGGCCCCTTTATCATTTTATCATTCACATTAAAAATAAAGTGATTGCCTCTCTGAATTGTTTTTATCCTTTTAGTGTCCATAAGGTGCATAAAACAACAACAAAAATGTCCTGAAAACCTAGAAGTATCCTTGAATCATAGAAATGTCCTTGAATCTTAAAAACAGCGCTAAAACTCTCTAAAAAATGTCTTGAAAGCCTAAAAATTTTTTCCTAAAATCCCAGAAATATGCATGGGGCTGCTGCAACTGGCCCCTGTCATCTTGTTAAAGTGGCCCCCAAACAAAGCCATTTGAGTGTCCCTGCTGTACCGTATGTCCTGGATGGCGACACTGCGGTCTCTCTTCTTGCCCCAGACGGTGAGCGAGTTGACCAGCAGGACGATGAACTCTCCGTTCTCCATCCCGATAGAAACCATCTCTCCGTTGGGACTGTAGGACGTGCACTTGGCGGGATGACCCAGACTCACCTTGTTCAGAAGTTTCTACACAGAAAACAAGATTAAAATGATTAACCAGAGAAAACCTTCAGTCTCCACCTTCAGACCTGTACCTTCAGACCTGTACCTTCAGACCTGTACCTTCAGACCTGTACCTTCAGACCTGTACCTTCAGACCTGTACCTTCAGACTTAGACCTGTACCTTCAGACTTCTACCTTTGGACCACTTCCTTCACACCTGTACCTTATCAGCCAGGTCCCATATCCGGATGGTCCCATCGTCGCTGGCGGAGATGAAGACATCTTTGAAAGGGTGAGTAGCTAAGCCCCAGATCCCTCCCTGAGTGTGTCCGTTGATCATGGTGTTGGACGCAGCGTTCTTCTCTCCAACCTCGATGATCTCTCCGTCTTTGGTTCCCACCAGGATTTTACCCTGAAGACAGCAGACAGGTGTCAGGAAGGATCATCCGAACTGAATGTCAGTGATTTTTGCAAATAACCACTGACAGTCATTTCTGCCTTTATGCTTCACTTATGGCCTGTGTCCAGGTAGCATTTCTTAAAGAGCCAGCGTCTTTCTTCGGTTGTTTCCAGTAGGAGCAGAACGCGTCATACTTTCCCGTACCTTCCCTCTGCAGACGGACCGGACATTTTCCACCGGCTGGCCCGTCTCCAGCTGGAACGCTCTGCAGCGCTTCATCTCCTGATCCCAGAGCTTCACAGCTCCGCCCTCTTTGGTCCTGACAAAAACAACATCAGATTTTCACTTACTCTCAGTCTGAGAACTCATAAAACTTCCACTTAAGAAGTCGTGAATATCACAAGATAGGCCGTTCAAATGGTCACTTCTCGTGAAGACGGTAAACAAAACCAAGACCACCTGGCTGCAGACACATGGACCTTCGTCAACACGTGCAGTGAGACCTCCGTCTGCTTGGTGTTTTATTTCCCGTGAAGTAACAAACAGATTTAAAGACAAGTTTATAGTTTCATTCATTTCTTTTTCTTTATATTTAACCTTAAACATGGTGTTTGACTGACAGGCAGCGGTTTGTGACTTTCCGTCCCTTTTTTGATGAAGTCTGTGGGTTTGTGTTTACTCACGGCCGCTCCTTTCCCCCAGTGACGATGAGTCCGTCCCTCAGGGTGGTGTACATGGTGAAGACCGGACCGCTGTGCGCCTTTGCCACCACCCGCACCAGGAAGTGCTCCCTCCAGACGTACACGTCCCCGTTGATGGCCCCGGTGAATGTCAGGTTATTCTGGAGGACACAGACCCTGACTGGTTCATAAAAACGACAGATTTGTGATTGAATGTGTTCACAGAGCAGGTCAAAGGGTGCATCTTACAGCACCGAAGGCGACAGACAGCATGGTCTGCATCCGGCCGTCCTCCACCGAGCCGATCACGCCCTTCTTGTACACCAGCGACCCTCCGACCAGAGTCCAAAACTTGATGTGCTTGATTCCCACCGACACGAACTGGGTGTCCGAGTCCGGCCTGAACTCCACCACGAAGATCCGCTCAGCGTGGCCACCTTTACACGTCACCTTGGTGCCTGTAGACAGAGGTCACGGTGAGGTCACAGTGAGGTCACAGTGAGGTCACAGAGGTCGCAGGGGTCGCTCTTCTAATAGGACGGTGACGTATTTTTGTAGGCCAAACAGGAGGTAAGACGAGGTCAAACCTTCAAAATTGAAAAAACAACTTAAAATGACTTCACACATCTTAACGTCTGAACATGAAGCCGCTTTTTATATCTTTGTGGTAATTAGACAGAAATACCTCGGGACAGTTCAGAGTTCGCCTCAGTGTATGAGGGGCTTTTTATTAACACTTTGACACCTGAGCTCATTGGGTTTTTTTGTGAAGAAGTTAATGAGCGATATAAGAAGAAATGACCCAAAAAAACTGTAAAAAGAACAGAAAGACATGAAAATTGTGTATGGAATAATTTTTAAAACAAACAAAAATAAATACATTAAAAGTACTATATATATATACAATGAGGAAATGACTTGAAAAAGTGAGTGATTTTGTAAAAATAATTTTAAATATATAATGTATTTTTCTTTTGCTTTTTAAAAATAATTTTCTAAATCCACAAGTTTTTTGTAAGTTATGAGACATCTGACCTGTTGCTTTTTTTCCATGTTTCTGAAAGAAACTGTTGAAATTATTCAAAAGAAAATGTGTTCTGGATTCAAAAGTTTAAATTTGTGTGAAAGGCATTTGAAAGGAGCACAAAAACGTGATGCATCTCCGGGTTTCAAATGGTGAAGAAAAGGATTGCCGTACCTTCCTGCCACCGCCACACGGTGATGGTGTGCTCAGGCTCCACCCCCACAGACAGCAGCAGCTTCCCTGTGGCGCTGAAGTTCACGTAGCCCACCCCTTTGGCGTGGGAGCAGCGGAGGATGGACAGCGTCTGCTTGGTCATGGCGTCCCACACGTGGATGGACGGAGCGAGGCCTGAGAGCAGAGAACAGACATGCAGGAACCAAAGATCTGAAGAACCACAGAAACAAGTGAAACAGGAAGCCAAAGAACCAACAAACGGAGGACCCGAAAACCCGAGACAGAACTGGAGCGATGGGAGCCTCAGAATAGGGTTGTAACGATGCATCGCGAGGCAGTAAAAAAATCAATTAAAATATGTGAGACTCAAATCGGTGAAATGAAAAATGAAGGCGATACTCTTTTGAACAGCAGAGGGCGTGATGTACTTTTGACTTCGCTTGCTTGACGTGCCACATCACTCCGTGTTCATCGTCCTACGTCATGTCCGAGACTAGAGACAACTCGCCAACGTAAATTAGACGAAGCAAAGGCTCCTCGCCAGGCGATACTGAAAAAGAAGATGCACCCTCCAGTTTCAAATCGAAGTGTGGCTACATTTCAGCTTCCTAAAGTCAGAAAGTAATAAAGGCGAGAAGATAACAGAAAAGACAAAAACCGTCTGCAGATACTGACAGAGTGCTAATCTACACAAACAGAACAACTAACACGATGCAGCATGAGAGCCGGCATCATGGCGAGGAGCTCTGGTCAGCCCCGCCCACACACGATACTGCTTAATGACGACTACACGGCCAAAAGAAAAAAAACTACACGGCCAAAAAAAGAGAAATGACCAACTTTGCTCTTCAAACTCTCCCTCTCTGCTTTCCCCTCTAAAGCAGACCTTTAACCCTTTAACCTGTTAACCCTTACCTTTCCACAGCTGCCCCTCTGTCCCAGTGAAAGGGTTTTTAACAGCTGGGGACACTGTGAATGTCCAGGATTGCATTCATTGCATAGTTTGAGTTTCGCATTTATACCTCAGAAATAAAAAGGATTCTTTAATTTGATATAGAAAAGAAGAGAAAATGCAGTATTTTGTATTTTTTTGTGTAACATAATTAATAGAATATTAACCAGTCATCATTGTCTTTTATCTCATTTTATATAAAAAAAAATCATAATAAAATTGTATTGTGAATCGTTACATCCCTGCCTCAGAGCCACAGCGTTGGCGGGCCGAGAGAAGAAACAAGATCAGAAACAAGTTATCCAAAGGAAGATGCTAAACTTTTCATCAGTGATGCTGAAATCAATCACGTGACCTCTGCAGAATAATCAGCTGTTTTAGCAAATTAACAGCCGTCCTGGAAAAACAACAAAATAATTCTGAAGCCTTTTGGCTTCATAAGAAAACTCAGCTCAGCAGGGAGTCAATCGTGTCAACTAACACTCGAATATCATGAAATCTACAAATCTGCATTACAGCACACCTGCCTCATCACCATGAAGATCACTCCACTGAGCGCCCGGAAACACGGTATTATTAAAAAAGTATTATCAGCTCATTGATACGCGTCGGGGGCAGTAACATGCTAATCTCACTGTTTCTATAAATACATCGAACAAGTGTCATCCCGCTGACTGATGGACTAAACTACAAACACAAAGACGACATGAATCATCCTACAGCAGCACGTTCTGCACAGACACCAAACTTATCTGCACACTAAAAACCATCCTTTCCAGATCGAGGCATGATGGGAAATGTAGGCTAAGTTATTGAGGCCGCAGTGAAACCTGAAAAGGCTAAATGGCATCAAGAAGCAGAATATTTCACCAGATAACAACATTTTATGAATTTTGGAAATGATGACACCTCCATCTTTTTTTCATTAATTTGGACTTTTGGACTTTAGCTTGCTCTTGAGTTTTTGGAAATTTCTGTCCTCTGTTAATGTTGTTGTCAGCTGTGCCGAGACACGGAGCTACAAGCGTAAAAATACAGGTAAAGTCTGCAGGTTTAATCACTAAATCTGTTTACGTAAAATAGTTTTTTGTCTGCTAATATGATCGTAACAGAACGGAGCAGCCGAGCATTTCTGTGTTTATATCTGCTGTACGTTTTTATTTTGGGAAATGATCTGTATAAAGTATCAACACGAGTCAGCCAGCGGACTCGACAGGGACTAGAAAACGTGTCTGCAGGTCATGGAACCAAGGAACCAATAAACCAAGGGGCCAAGGATCAAAGAACCAAGGAGCTAAGGAACCAAGAAACCAAGGAACTAAGGAGCTAAGGAACTGAGGAACCGAGGCATCTCCTTAGCTGTTCATCTTAGAGCCTTGGTCCTTTGGTTGGATTCATGAAACTGTGAAAACAAAAATCCAAAGACTGAAGAACCAGTTCAGACCAAAGATTCCCAGCTGAGACCAGCTGAGACCAGCTGAGACCAGCTGAGACCTGCAACGTGTTGCTCTGCAGCATCGTAGAAACCTCCCAGTTCACACCGATGACACCAAACCACACGCTGTGGTTTTAAGTTACCCGGGTCTCCAGGACCAGCAGGTGGTCTCGTCCCCCTCTCGGAGGTTCTAGGTTAAGTTGATGAGCTGTGATTGTCCTGCAGGTGACGGCAGGTGACACCGTCAGCCGGGTCCAGTCGAGCTGA
This sequence comes from Plectropomus leopardus, assembly GCF_026936395.1. NCBI lineage: Eukaryota > Metazoa > Chordata > Actinopteri > Perciformes > Serranidae > Plectropomus > Plectropomus leopardus. Next base: position 41,150,894 of record NC_142178.1, on the reverse strand, counting down.
CAGGTTATTTATGCACGACGATGCAACGCGCGTTTTCTTTATGGTTACGGACCAAACGCAGCAGAACCACCGGAGACGGGCGGCGTTCTATTAAGCCAGGTCTAAAAGCTGGAGACAGCAAAGATATTTAAACAACTGGCGTAAGAATGAATGATGAAGTGAAACGGATTCTCGGTCCACATGTGGCGGCGTTTTAACGGTTCCAGCTCTGAAGGAGACGATCTGTTCTCCTCAGACGGTTCACGACTTTACTCTGAAATGTTCTCAAATGTTCCGTCTCAATGTGAATATTTGAAGATCCACAAGGACCCAAGGAAGCAAGGAAAGACCTTAAGGAACCAAGGAGATGAGCGGATAAGGACCTTGGGAACCCTGGGGATCAAGGACCTGAGGTAACCTGAGGCAGCCACGGAGCCACAGACCAGAACAGCAGAACCATGAAATTAAGAAACCAGAAAGATAAGGAATCAAGGACCAAGGAAACTAAGGAATCAAAGACCAAGGAAACTAAGGAATGAAGGAATCATAAAACGGAGGAATCAAGGAACCATAAAACTAAAGAATCAAGGAGTCACAGAAATGAGGAATCAAGGACCAAGGAAATGAAGGAATCAAGGACCCTGAAATCTAAGGACTCAAGGACCAAGGAAACTAAGGAATCAAGGAACAAGGAAATGAAGGAATCAAGGCACAAGGAAATGAAGGAATCAGGGAACCAGAGAAGTGAGGAATCAAGGAGGCACAAAGGACTGAGGAGGTGAGGGAGCTTTGATAAAAGGAGAAATGGAACCAAATAAATTGATTGGTGAAAATGCTGAGTATCAGGGACACCAGGTTCAGATTTAGGAGTCGAGGGAGGAGACGTAGGAGATGTAGGGGACATAGTGGACGTCAAGGACATAGGGGACATAAGGGACGTTGGGGATCAGGCATGAGCTATTACGGATCAGTCACGTGGTTGGTGGGTCCGCAGCAGGAGACATGCTGACTCAGCAGATGGTGAGAGACTGCATTTTGGATTCAGAGTTTGGAAAAATCCAAACTGCTTCTTTTTCTGTCCGTCAAAACACGAACGTCTCTGACCCTGATCACAGGAGAACCTGAGCGACTCCAGGTGCGTCGGGTTTTGGGACAATCAGCCAAAGTTTGGAAGAGTCATGAAATAGAAGTGCAGAGCTTGATCTGTACTGTTTTGATTTTAATGTATTATTGTTTGTGTTGTTTTTATGATTGTTTGTGTTGTTTTTATGATTGTTTGTGTTGTTTTTATGATTGTTTGTGTTGTTTTTATTATCGTTTATGATTGTTTGTGCAGCTGTGAAACGTAAACTGAACCTCTCTAAGCAGAAGAATGAAGCTGAACTGAGCTGAAAACTGATAAAAATAAAAGTCCAACATCTCTACGCTGACGACACACCTGTATTTTCTTCTTTCTCCCTTTGAAACCTGAAGCAGCATCACTTTTCTTGTGCTGCAGTCAGATTTCTTTAACACGTGTTTAAACCTCTGAACTCTGAGCAGAAGGATTTCTTTAAAAATATGGAGGAAAAGGAAATTCATCAAAAAATTTCCATAAATTGCAAGAAATCAGTAGATTTAGAAAATTATTTTTAAAAAGTTAGGAGAAATGTCTCGGGAAAAAGGAAAACTGTATTCAAATTATCTTGATTACATGTTAAAAATTATGTTAGAGAATTGTGTAGCCCTTTTTGGGGTCGTTTCTTTTTTCTCTATTTTTTAAAAAAAAATATTTCATCCTTTTTTAAATTAATTTTTAGGTTATTTTCTTCTATAGATTACTTTTTACTCACATTTTTTTTAAAACTAATTTCTTGTGAATTTTTGCATTACTATCACATTTTGTTGATTTGTTTGTATAAACTTTTCAGTCTGTATTTTATTGTTTTTCCTTATTTTTTTTGTCTTGATGTGATTTGGGCTTTTCTCCATTATGTCATAAAAAAAAAAAAAAACACTGAGTATCTACAGTAAATGTCGGCTGTGATCATGGCTGCAGATAAAGCAGGCGGCTGACTTCTGTCCTTCACACCCCGAGTCTGCATCCACAGATCAAACCGGTGTGAGAGCGCAGCCTCTGAATCCCAGTCTCACCAGTAAACAGTAAACACAAAGACACACGGAGACACGCAGGGACACACGGAGACACCCAGGGACACACGGAGACACGCAGGGACACACGGAGACACCCAGGGACACACGGAGACACGCAGGGACACATGGAGACACGCAGGGACACACGGAGACACCCAGGGACACACGGAGACACGCAGGGACACATGGAGACACCCAGGGACACACGGAGACACGCAGGGACACACGGAGACACGCAGACTTGCCGGCTACGTTCACATGCTGACAGGAGGCGCTAAGCAAGACTTTGCCGTCAGTCCGACTTGCTTTAGTTTCTCTACACCGTGTTCACAGAAACACAGAGACGCCCGAAAACACCGTTTACCAAAGCCTCTCCGTCCACACTAAAGCTGTCAGACAGATTTCTGCATCTGGCCGTCACATGACTCCTTCTTTAGCATTAAAACAACAGAAACTACAATTACAGCCTCTGCACATCAGTCCAGTTTAGAATAAAAGTGTCATTTTTGGTCAATTTAATTTTAGTTGGCAAGTTCTTTTGAAATCACCAAAAATTTTATAGAAAAGAGAAAAAAATAGATTAAAAATAAATCACAAAAATGAAGAAAACAAATTAACAAAAAGAAACAGGTGAGCTACTTGGTGTGGCACAAAAAAAGTTTTTAAAAAAACAAGTTTTTTAAAAATCACCAAAACTTCTTAAAGAGCAAAAACAAAAAGACAAATCATGAAAATGTTTCAAAGGGAAAAAAAAGCCAATTTATCCAATCACAATTTTTGTGAAACAAATTCAAGAAAAAAAATTTACCAAAATTTTAAAAACAAAACAAAAAAAAATACCCCAAAATATTAAAGGATAAAACATAGCCACAATTTTTTAAAAGTCACCAACATTTTTAAAGGATAAAAAAATTCATCAAAAAATTCAAAGAGAAGAAAACTCCCGAGCCCAAATTAAGACAAATGAAAACATCAGCCCCTCCCCGTGGCTTTAAGAGTTATTAGTTATAGTTTAAGAGTTTAAGAGTTATTTGGCATCCCTCCCATGTTTAGCCCCTCCTCCCCCTCATAAATAACAAACAGTCCCTAATGATAAAAAGCCCTGAATCTAAATTCACAGACTGTTTTCAGCTCTGCTCAGTAAATGTTTGACGACAGCAGCTGTGAAGTTTTTCTGCAAATACAAATACTCTGATTTTAACTTCACTGTTAAACGACTACAACTATTAAACTGCTCAAATAAAAATGTTTTTGGGGTAAAAAATGAGCCAATAAAAGCAAATAAAAAGCAGAAAACAGGAAGTGGACATCACACCGTTGGCTGTTTTGGGTTTAGTGTGGACGGGCTGCTGATCACAAGCCGTGTTTTTGGCTGAAGCCACCTGCACACGGTCTCTGACAGGTAGGGGGCGGAGCTACACACTGCTGATACTCACCAGACACCTCGGCCTCTACACGGCGCCGACAGCCAGCGACACGGACAAGTTAAACACGAGCGTTCGGCGTGAGCAGAGTCATGAGTGCACGATGAGTGAGGAGTGCGGCTGAGCGGAGACTTACCTGGCAGGTCAGTGATGTCACCTGGTGATGAGGTGAGGCGGTGACAATGAGGAAGCAGCGGACAAAAAAAAAAGAAGTGCAAAGCAAGCTCATGCATTACAACATATGATCAATAAAACATGTGATCAATAAAACAACATGTGAGCAATAAAACAACATGTGAGCAATAAAACATGTGATCAATAAAACATATGATCAATAAAACATGTGATCAATAAAACAACATGTGAGCAATAAAACAACATGTGATCAATAAAACAACATGTGATCAATAAAACAACATGTGATCAATAAAACGCGTGTTTCTGCACACAGTCCAAGTCTGAGTCTGCTGCTGTCGCCACAGAGACCGAAAAACATTCCTTTTCTGTCTCTTTGCGTATCTTTGTGTTTGTTTTTTTTTAACTATTTGGCATTTGTTTTCCTAAAGTTTTTGCTGATTTGTATATTTTTTTTCTTTGTTTTTGTTTTTCTTTCCAATTTTTTGCCCAAGAATATTTTTTGAGATTTTTTTCCTTGGCTTTTTTCCTCGGACTGATGCCGTCACCGCAGCCGGCGAATCGTCACAGGGTTTGGACACGGTGAACGTGCGTCCACCTGTCTCTGCTGCAGAGTGAGATTTCAGGTGGACGTTAACGGTTAACGGCGTGTGGGCGGAGCAGAGACTCACCGATCTGTCCCGTGGCGATGATGTTCTGGTATTTTGGGTGCTGGTTGACAGTCAGACACAGGATGTCGTCAGTGTGTTCCAGGTAGAAACTCTGCGTCCCTGTGGGGACAGGAAGTAGGAGGTGTGACATCATCATCAACTGTGATACGCTGAGCTCGGTGTGAACGCGGCGTGAGCTCGGTGTGAATATGGCCTGAGCTAGGTGTGAATATGGACTGAGCTCGGTGTGAACGTGGCTTGAGCTCGGTGTGAACGTGGCTTGAGCTCGGTGTAAACGTGGCTTGAGCTCAGTGTGAACGTGGCGTGAGCTCGGTGTGAACGTGGCGTGAGCTCGGTGTGAACGTGGCCTGAGCTTGGTGTGAACGTGGCTTGAGCTGGGTGTGAATATGGCCTGAGCTCGGTGTGAACGTGGCCTGAGCTCGGTGTGGATGTGGCCTGAGCTCGGTGTGAATATGGACTGAGCTCGGTGTGAACGTGGCTTGAGCTCGGTGTGAACGTGGCGTGAGCTCGGTGTGAATATGGCCTGAGCTCGGTGTGAACGTGGCCTGAGCTCGGTGTGAACGTGACCTGAGCTCGGTGTGAATATGGCCTGAGCTCGGTGTGAATATGGACTGAGCTCGGTGTAAACGTGGCTTGAGCTCAGTGTGAACGTGGCGTGAGCTCGGTGTGAACGTGGCCTGAGCTCGGTTTGAACGTGGCGTGAGCTCGGTGTGAACGTGGCCTGAGCTCGGTGTGAACGTGGCTTGAGCTCGGTGTGAACGTGGCGTGAGCTCGGTGTGAACGTGGCTTGAGCTCGGTGTGAACATGGCGTGAGCTCGGTGTGAACGTGGCCTGAGCTCGGTGTGAACGTGGCGTGAGCTCTGTGTGAACGTGACCTGAGCTCGGTGTGAATATGGCCTGAGCTCGGTGTGAATATGGACTGAGCTCGGTGTAAACGTGGCTTGAGCTCAGTGTGAACGTGGCGTGAGCTCGGTGTGAACGTGGCCTGAGCTCGGTTTGAACGTGGCGTGAGCTCGGTGTGAATATGGCCTGAGCTCGGTGTGAACGTGGCTTGAGCTCGGTGTGAACGTGGTGTGAGCTCAGTGTGAACGTGGCTTGAGCTCGGTGTGAGCGTGGCTTGAGCTCGGTGTGAACGTGGCTTGAGCTCGGTGTGAACGTGGCGTGAGCTCGGTGTGAACGTGGCTTGAGCTCGGCGTGAACGTGGCTTGAGCTCGGCGTGAGCGTAGGACTCACCGGCCGACAGGTTCTGGATGACCACGGTGGCGGCGGTGTGGAAGATGATGTCGTTGCCGTCGTTGAGGTAATGCAGGTTGTTGCGGCAGTCGAAGCCTCTGTAGCCGAAGACGTGCTCCAACACCAGCTCCTAAAAAAACAACCGCACGGCTGTCAGCTGATCACAGTCAGGTCACAAGTGTCGGGTCACAAGTCGGCGGCGTTAACGTGGCGCGTACCAACCTCCACCACCTTCTTTTTCTTTGTAACGTTGTTCTTCAGCAGCTTGTCGGGCAGCGGCGCCGCACGACTCACCGGAGGCCTGAACAGGAAACAGATTCAGATACAGAGACTGTGTGTGTGTGTGTGTGTGTGTGTGTGTCTCTGTGTCTGTGTGTGTGTATGTGTCTGTGTGTGTGTGTGTGTATGTGTCTGTGTGTCTGTGTGTGTGTGTCTGTGTGTGTGTCTGTGTGTGTGTGTGTGTCTGTGTGTGTGTCTGTGTGTGTGTGTGTGTGTGTGTGTGTGTGTGTGTGTGTGTGTCTGTGTGTGTGTGTGTGTGTGTGTGTGTGTGTGTGTCTGTGTGTGTGTGTGTGTGTGTGTGTGTGTGTGTGTGTGTGTGTGTGTGTGTGTGTGTGTGTGTGTGTGTGTGTGTGTGTGTGAGTGTGTGTGTGTGTGTGTGTGTGTGTGTGTGTGTGTGTGTGTGTGTGTGTGTGTGTGTGTGTCTGTGTGTGTGTGTGTGTGTGTGTGTGTGTGTGTGTGACATCACCTCTCCTCCACAGGAAGCTCTTTGTGCTGCAGGTGCGGTCTGGTTCCCGTCATGTTCCTGATGCTCGCTGAGTAGATCTTGGTGATGTAATCAACCACCTTCTCTCTCGCCACGTCGCTGTCGTAACCTGAAAACAAGCGTCACGTTTCCTGTGAAACTGTCATCGTCAGGATCAAGAAGGATTTCATCCGTCTTTTGATAATGAAAATAAATTTTTAAAAAATCAAAGAAATAATTTTAATGAAAAAGAGGATGGCGACTTTAAAAAAACACAAAACATTTTTAAAGACAAAAAATGTATAAACAGTTTTAGAAAAAAAAATCTTAAGAAAAGAAAAGTCAAAAAGTTCTAAAAATGCTAAAAAAAAATCATCAAAAAGTTTTTAGAAAAAGAAAACTGTCAACTTTAAAGACAAAGAAAGTGACATAGGAAACAAAAAAACATCAATCTTGGAGATTGAAAGAAAAAGAAAATCACCAACATGTTTTAAAAAACACACAAAAAACATTTTAAAGACAAAAAATGCCACATTTTCTTCAGAAAACATGGAGACTTTCAGAATAAAAGCTCAGTGCTGAACAGGCTGCTACCTCCGTCCTCCTCCGTGTCGTCGTCCGACTCCTCGCTGTCCACCGCTCTGCTCTCTTTGTGGCCCGGCGCCTCTCGGCTCCAGATCATCAGCGCCGTGTCGGCCCCGCCCACCGACAGCAGCAGCGAGTCGTCGTTGGACCAGCGCGTGTTGGTCACGTTGGTGCTGTGACCCACGTACTTCTTGAACTTGGCAAACTGTCCCTGAGGACAGAGAGACAGGACGTCCTTTAGAAATGCTGCGATCTCAACAAAATGTCCCTTTAACCCTTTGAAACCTGGATCCTCATCACTAGGATTGGGAATCACAGAGTACCTCAAGATACGCTACGATACACGAAACATGATACATAGTCTACGATACCAATATTATCACGATACAGCGATTCTGCGATTATCGATATATTGCAAAAAAATCATACATCCAAAAATAAACGATACATCCAAAAATATGTCTAACTAGAGAATACAAAATATTCGTAAAACGTGCAGGATTAAATATTTCCGGCTCAGTATTTCATACTTTGGCTCCAGCGTTTGTAGCATCTGGCGAAAACCTTCATTTTCGACCACGCTGTAGAGTCGGAGGTCCTTCGTAATATTGCGGTCCTCGGGGACGAGAAAGGGAGCATTCACGGCTGCGTGTTTGCTAACGTTAGCATTAGCATCAGGGTGGCGGCGCTGCAGCGTTTTCGTGGTATTTCCTGTACTCGTACTTCGTGTACTTCACTTTTGTCAGACAGTTCTTACGTACTGCAAAGTCTTTGTTGAGTTCATCTGTCCCAAAATGTCCAGAAAACCAGCGTTTTTACTCTAAAGATAATTTATCTAAATGATGTTACAGAGAGAATACATATTTCATTGATCAGAACTATTATCGATGTTTTCTCGGGTCATTTGCTTGTTTCACTGATTACTTTTTAATTTCAGGAAATTTTCTCGTAACTTCACTGATTTCTGACTCATTTTTGTCAAGTTGTTTTTTGCTGTTTTTGATTGAAATCAATGTGCTCAGGTTTCGAAGGGTTAAAGGACAGAAACTTCCCGGCAGAGCGGCATCTCACCCGCGATGGGAAGCTGAAGAGTTTGAGGAAGCCGAAGTCGTCTCCGGTGGCGAGCAGCTTGCGGTCTTTGGTGAGGGAGGCGGCGTTGACAAAGCTGAGCGTCGGCCAGATTCCCTCACAGGTCGGACCCAGAACAGACGTCCAGCTCGCCCAGTCCAGCTTCTCAAACTGACGGGAAAAACAAACAAACAAACAAACAAACAAACAAACAAACGGACAGATGTGTTTACGTCTGCAGAACAAAAACAGCTGATGGTGACGTGACGCGGCGGCGGTGCAGACTGACCTCAGCAACACTGATGTTCTGTTTGCGTCCTCGTGGAGCCTCAAAGAAAAGCTGCTCTTTGGCTCCAGTGTTCACCTGCAGCAGTTTACCTGCAGACAGCATCACACACCGAGTCACACCGAGTCACACACCGAGTTACACACCGAGTCACACCGAGTCACACACCGAGTCACACACCGAGTTACACACCGAGTCACACCGAGTCACACACCGAGTCACACACCGAGTTACACACCGAGTCACACCGAGTCACACACCGAGTTACACACCGAGTCACACCGAGTCACACACCGAGTCACACACCGAGTTACACACCGAGTCACACCGAGTCACACACCGAGTTACACACCGAGTCACACACCGAGTTACACACCGAGTTAAACACCGAGTCACACACCGAGTTACACACCGAGTCACACACCGAGTTACACACTCAGTCACACACCGAGTCACACACCGAGTCACACACCGAGTCACACACTCAGTCACACACCGAGTCACACACCGAGTCACACACCGAGTTACACACCGAGTCACACCGAGTCACACACCGAGTTACACACCGAGTTACACACCGAGTCACACCGAGTCACACACCGAGTTACACACCGAGTTACACACCCAGTCACACACCGAGTCACACACCGAGTTACACACTCAGTCACACACCAAGTCACACACTGAGTCACACACCGAGTTACACACTCAGTCACACACCGAGTCACACACCGAGTTACACACCGAGTCACACCGAGTCACACACCAAGTCACACCGAGTCACACACCGAGTTACACACCAAGTCACACACCGAGTTACACACCGAGTTACACACTCAGTCACACACCGAGTCACACACCGAGTTACACACTCAGTCACACACCGAGTCACACACCGAGTTACACACTCAGTCACACACCGAGTCACACACCGAGTCACACACCGAGTCACACACCGAGTCACACACCGAGTTACACACTCAGTCACACACCGAGTCACACACCGAGTCACACACCGAGTTACACACCGAGTTACACACTCAGTCACACACCGAGTCACACACTGAGTCACACACCGAGTTACACACTCAGTCACACACCGAGTCACACACCGAGTTACACACCGAGTCACACCGAGTCACACACCGAGTTACACACCGAGTCACACACCGAGTTACACACCGAGTTACACACCGAGTCACACACCGAGTCACACACCGAGTCACACCGAGTCACACACCGAGTCACACACCGAGTTACACACCGAGTCACACCGAGTCACACACCGAGTCACACACCGAGTCACACACCGAGTTACACACCGAGTCACACACCGAGTTACACACTCAGTCACACACCGAGTCACACACCGAGTTACACACCGAGTTACACAGTCACACACCGAGTCACACACCGAGTCACACACCGAGTTACACACCGAGTCACACCGAGTCACACACCGAGTTACACACCGAGTTACACACCGAGTCACACCGAGTCACACACCGAGTCACACACCGAGTTACACACCGAGTTACACACTCAGTCACACACCGAGTCACACACCGAGTTACACACTCAGTCACACACCAAGTCACACACTGAGTCACACACCGAGTTACACACTCAGTCACACACCGAGTCACACACCGAGTTACACACCGAGTCACACCGAGTCACACACCGAGTTACACACCAAGTCACACACCGAGTTACACACCGAGTTACACACTCAGTCACACACCGAGTCACACACCGAGTTACACACTCAGTCACACACCGAGTCACACACCGAGTTACACACTCAGTCACACACCGAGTCACACACTGAGTCACACACCAAGTCACACACCGAGTCACACACCGAGTTACACACTCAGTCACACACCGAGTCACACACCGAGTCACACACCGAGTTACACACCGAGTTACACACTCAGTCACACACCGAGTCACACACTGAGTCACACACCGAGTTACACACTCAGTCACACACCGAGTTAAACACCGAGTTACACACCGAGTCACACACCGAGTTACACACCGAGTCACACACCGAGTTACACACTCAGTCACACACCGAGTCACACACTGAGTCACACACCGAGTCACACACCGAGTTAAACACAGAGTTAAACACTGAGTTACACACCGAGTCACACACCGAGTTACACACCGAGTCACACACCGAGTCACACACCGAGTTACACACTCAGTCACACACCGAGTCACACACCGAGTTAAACACCGAGTTACACACCGAGTCACACACTCAGTCACACACTCAGTCACACACCGAGTCACACACCGAGTCACACACTCAGTCACACACCGAGTCACACACTGAGTCACACACCGAGTCACACACCGAGTCACACACCGAGTCACACACCGAGCTACACACTCAGTCACACACCGAGTCACACCCCGAGTCACACACCGAGTTAAACACCGAGTCACACACTGAGTTACACACCGAGTCACACACCGAGTTACACACCGAGTCACACACGAGTCACACACCGAGTTACACACCGAGTCACACACCGAGTTACACACCGAGTCACACACTCAGTCACACACTCAGTCACACACCGAGTCACACACTGTCACACACCGAGTCACACACCGAGTTACACACCGAGTCACACACTCAGTCACACACCGAGTCACACACTCAGTCACACACTCAGTAACACACCGAGTCACACACCGAGTCACACACTCAGTCACCACGACTATTCCAGGACTTTCAAGGACATTTCCAGGACATTTTCAGTGTGTGTGTGTGTGTAGGTGTGTGTGTGCAGGTGTTTATGTAGGTGTGTGTGCAGATGTGTATGTAGGTGTGTATGTAGGTGTGTGTGCAGGTGTGTGTGCAGGTGTGTGTGCGGGTGTGTGTGCAGGTGTGTGTGCAGATGTGTGTGTAGGTGTGTGTGCAGATGTGTGTGCAGATGTGTGTGCAGATGTGTGTGCAGATGTGTGTGCAGATGTGTATGTAGGTGTGTGTGCAGATGTGTGTGCAGATGTGTATATAGGTGTGTATGTAGGTGTTTATGTAGGTGTGTGTGCAGGTGTGTGTGCGGGTGTGTGTGCAGGTGTGTGTGCAGATGTGTGTGTAGGTGTGTGCGCAGATGTGTGTGCAGATGTGTGTGCAGATGTGTATGTAGGTGTGTGTGCAGATGTGTATATAGGTGTGTATGTAGGTGTTTATGTAGGTGTGTGTGCAGATGTGTATGTATGTGTGTGTGCAGGTGTGTGTGCGGGTGTGTGTGCAGGTGTGTGTGCAGATGTGTGTGTAGGTGTGTGTGCAGATGTGTATGCAGATGTGTGTGCAGATGTGTATGTAGGTGTGTGTGCAGATGTGTGTGCAGATGTGTATATAGGTGTGTATGTAGGTGTGTGTGTGCAGGTGTGTATGTAGGTGTGCACGCAGGTGTGGGTGCGGGTGTGTGTGCAGGTGTGTATGTAGGTGTGTGTGCAGGCGTGTGTGCAGGTGTGTGTGTAGGTGTGTATGTAGGTGTGTATGTCAGTGTGCATGCAGGTGTGTGTGCAGGTGTGTGTGTAGGTGTGTGTGTAGGTGTGTATGTAGGTGTGTATGTAGGTGTGTATGTAGGTGTGCACGCAGGTATGTGTGCGGGTGTGTGTGCAGGTGTGCGTGCAGGTGTGTGTGCAGGTGTGTGTGCGGGTGTGTGTGCAGGTGTGCGTACAGGTGTGTGTGCAGGTGTGTGTGCGGGTGTGTGTGCAGGTGTGCGTACAGGTGTGTGTGCAGGTGTGTGTGTGGGTGTGTGTGTTACCTCTGGAGTCCCAGTCGATGTGTGTGATGTAGCTGCCGGCTCCTTTGCAGATGCCGACTCTTTTGCTGGTCAGGACGTTGTAGATGTCCACGAAGGAATCGTGGGACGCCACGGCGAGGTACTTCCCGGCGTCTGAAACACACACAGCCATGACTCATCGAACGCCAACCAATCACCTTCATCCTGCGTCACACCTGTGCGGTGAGTTCAGGTACCTTGGGAGAAGCGGATGTCGGAGATGAGCTCCCTGCGGTGGTGGAAGGTCACCATGTCCTCCAGCGTGTCGGCGTTCACCACAAGGAAGCTGCCGTCGTTCAGACCCACCGCCAACGCCTTCCCGTCAGGAGAGAAGGCGCAGCACCGCCCACCTGACAGGTAATACACACACAGGTAAAAACACACAGGTAACACACACACATACACAGGTAACACATACACACACTAACACTCAGGTGAGTCTCCGTACCCTTCTTTAGTTTGCGGACAGCGACCATGCGATGATTGGCTGACAGCTCCCAGATCCTCAGAGTTTTGTCGTCACTGACGGTGGCGCAGATTGGAAGCAGCGGGTGAGCCGCCAAACCCCAGACCTCCCCCTCCATGTGACCCTGAACACAGCAGGAGCAACAGCCTGCAGTCAGTGAACGCACCACAGACTGCAGTGAAGCCCTTATATTCATATTAGATATATGAAATCACAGTGTCCCTCAGGGGACATCACTCTGTCCTCTGGCCCTCACAGCAGAAAAACTCCCAAAAATATCCTTACTGTCAACAATCTTTTTCGTCGGCCCGAGCGGCGGCTCAGCTGCGGCTCGTGTGCGGTTTTCAGTGAAAATGTTTTTTGTCACGCTGATGGGACGCCTCCTTTCTCTTTCATGTCTTTATCTGTTTCTGACATGAAAAATATCAAAAAATCGCTTTTATTTCCGTTTAAGTCCACTTCTCTCGTTTCTGTTTCAAAATAAAAGCCCTCTGTAAGCGTTTCTGTGAACACAGTCCTTTCAATAGTTAATAGCAGGCTTTTATTGCGAAATATTTGATGACTGTCTTGATGGCGGTGCAGCAGCTGCTCGGCTCATTTAACCCTTAGGGACTGTTTGTTATTAACTCTTTACGGACTGTTAGTTATTAACCCGCCGTCTGTGTGAACACAAGCCGCAGCCGGTCAGCGAGGTCACCGTCACACGCCGTGTGTCCCAGGCGTGTGACGTTTGACACGTTTGTAAAACGGTACAGCTTCATGTTTGAAGGGTTTGAGTGTGAATCTGCCGCCCCACATTACTATGACATCACTGTGACATCACCATGACGTCCTCGTAACATCACCGTGTCGTCACC
>NC_142178.1:41102500-41132500 GCF_026936395.1 Plectropomus leopardus | reverse complement strand
AGATAGAGTAAAAAAGACACAAAGAGACAAGAGACAGAGAGACAATAAGTCAGGAGATGGAGAGACAAAGAGACAGAGAGAAAAAGACACAAAGAGACAGGAAACAAAAAGACAGTCAGTGAGACAGACAGCAGAAGCTGCAGTCATAAACCTCAAACACACATAAATTCAGCTGACAGTGAACACTGAACATGAAGGGATAACAAATGGTGCTTCAGGGATAACAAGTTGTAATTTCAAACTTCTAGATTAGAGTTTACAGGTGATGGAACCTCAGGGATAACAAATAGTGATTAAGTCACTCCCAGTCTCTCCCAGTCTAGACGGGATTCAGGGATAAAACAAATTTGGGGATAAGAATTCGTTATATAAAAGTTGCAAATGACAGATTTCAAATTACAGTCAGTACTTCGGGGATTACAAAGTGATTCATTGTTTGCAGAAAGCGGATTAGGTATTACACATGGAGATTTAGGGATAACAAATGGTGTTTTCAAACTTGAAAAATCCAATATTAGAGGTGATGGTTTAAAGCTTACAGGTGGTACTGCAAGGACGATGATTCATGGATGAGGCAGTGCAGGATACTAAATGATGAAAAGTGTGGTGAGGGATACCAAATGGTGCAGTGAGTGTACCTGTGAACTCCAGAGCACACACCCCTCTGCTGTGGTGTCCCTTCAGCAGGGACAGACACTTCAGAGTCTGGATGTCCCAGACGTGGACGGCCGGGTCTCTGCCCACCTGAACACACAGACAGCCAATCAGAAACACTCACAGTCAGGCTGACCACGCTCGCTGCCGTCTGATTGGCCGGGGCGTACCTGCGCGGAGGCCACGTAGTCTTTGAGCGGGTGGACGGCGAGGCTGAGGATGTCGTCGTCGTGGCCGAGGTAGAATCTCTGACTGTGCTGCAGACGGTTGTAGACGACGATGACGGCGGCCACGTGGTACACCACCTCCCCCGTCTGACTGTAGAACAGGTTGTTCCGACAGTCGAAGCCCCGATACCTGCGCAGGTGACAGGAAACCACGAAAATAAAGGCCACCTCATACAGGACTAGAATTACCTCCTTGCAGTTTGAGTTCAAGCTCAGGTTTTTTCCAAAATGAGGTAAACTCCCTTTAGACCTTCTTGAAACAATGTCTTCACAAAAACGTGTCTAATCGTTGCTTATCGTAACTAATCCGTGAGTCCAGGTGGACGTTTGTACCAAAATAAAAAAAAATCTTTCCCTCGTTGAGGTTTTTTACCCGTGAACAAACTGCAGACGAAGCCCCTCCTCCGGAGCTTTCTGACGCTTCAGGGAACCAATCAGCTTCTTCCTCAGCTGAGGCAGGTCCTCCTTATACACCTGCAGAGAGAGACAGACAGGTGAGACAGACAGAGAGACAGGTGAGTCAGACAGAAAGAGAGACAGGTGAGACGGACGGATGGACGGAGAGACAGACAGACAGACAGGTGAGTCAGACAGACAGGTGATTCACAGCATGCCACAGGTGTGTTTTCTGGTCACCTGACGCTCGTAGCTGGTCTGAGCTTCCTGTTCGATGTCCGAGTCGAGCTCCGGGACGTCCGACACGTCCGAGTCCGACTCGCCGCTGTTTGAGTCGGCGTAACCCTCTGAACACACCGACCAGGAAAATAAGGGGTTAATAAAATATAAACTTGAAAAATCATCAAAAAGAGAAGCCGCAGCCCGCTCTTTAGTGATAACCAATAGCAAAGTAGAGATTTTCAGACACATCTGATGTTTAAAAATAAAAGATATATTGATGAAGGTTTTAATGGATGCAATAAGGATAACAAATGGTGAGCTAGTGATGATCTAATGTGTGTGTTTAGGGATAAAGAAGTTGAACATGAAATAGGGATAACAAATGGTGCTAAGGTTTTATAAATGTAATAACAAATAGATACTATTCACAGACTGGTGTTTTAGGAATAAGAAATACTTCATTAAAATTTATCAATCTTGTTGTTTTCTTATCTTGTTCTGGGATAACAATTGTGATTCCGGGATAACAAATTGTAGTTCGGTGTTTACAGAGGTTAAGGTTGAGGTGTTTAGATTTTAAGGGCTTCGTGGGTTCATCAAGTCAGTCCATGGCCGGACGTCATTATTTTCTGATAAAAAGCTGCGGCCGTGAACGTCGGCATTACCTTGGAGGAGCGGCTCCAGGACGCCGTTCATGACGCCTTCGGGCAGGAACCTCCACTGGAAGACGGCGTGGTCGGCGCCGCCGGTGCTGATGACCCACTGCAGGTCGTTGGACCAGCGGACGTTGGTGACGTGGGCCGAATGGCCGATGTACTTCTTAAATTTGGCTCCTGTTGGAGGAAGAAGACGGAGTTTAAACGGAGGAGGTCATGACGCCGCGTGTCAGAAATGACTGAAGGGAGTTACGGCGGCGGGATAACCAACCAGTTCAGAATTTAACATCAAAGACCAGTAAAACTCAAAGAATCAGGACTGGGCTGATAGTTACTGCCATACTGGTCCAGGGAGTCGGATCCAGGTTCCTCTCTGAGTCTAGAATCTGACAGCCCGGTGGGACCATCCTGAACATCCCGTGTTTTTTTAGTTATGGCAATTTATTTTTCTTTTAAAAAAAATTGGGCATTTTTTAAAGAGAACATTTGGTGAAACGTTTTTTCTTTCATCTTTTTTTGCCTTTGGGTTTGAAAAGCATGTTTCCTTTAAAAAACGCCCAAAAATTCTAAACAAACAAAACAGAAGAAAAAATGCATAAAGCTTAACTTTTTTTTCCTTCAAAGTTTTTTTTTTTTCCTTTAACGTTTTCTAAAAAAAATTGGCAATTACTGTTTCTTTTAAAATTTTTGGTAATCTAAAATTTGGGTTTTTTTTTTTACTTTCAGAGCATTTTTGTTCCTTTCAAATTTTTTGAGTTTAAAACTTTTTGGTTTGTTTTTTTTCCTCATACATTTTTTTTTTTAACTCTTTAAAATTTTCTTTTAATTTTGGTGATTTTCAAAGTAAACATGCCTTCCAAACCTGCTTTCCTGCCAAATTGAAAAACCTCAAAGTGACATCGTTTCTCACAGCGAGAACCTGTAAAACTGAGAGGGACTCCCTTTCAGCTCCTGACCGACCTTTCTTGAGGCAGGGGAACCTGAAGAGTTTGACGAGGCCGAGGTCGTCTCCCGTCACCAGCACGGCGCTGCTGTAGTTGGCGTCCACCGAGTTCACGTTGGTGACATTGGAGTATTTGGGCCAGATGGCGTTCACCTCTGGCCCGATGACGCCTGTCCACGTCATCCAGTGGATCCCCTTGGCCTCCTCTTTGGGAACCAGCTTCCCCGCTGCAGGGCACAAGGTCACAAGGTCACAAGGTCACAAGGTCACGAGGACACGAGGGCACAAGGGCTTGAGGTGAGGGGATTCTGGGAGATTAGCAAGACCCCAAATATTGTAAAGATACTGTCAGCAGCAGTGGTGGAGGAAGTATTCCGATCCTTTACTGAAGTAAAAGTACTCACACCACCCTGTGAAAATACTCTGTTACAAGGAGAAAGTCCTGCACTGAAAATGTTACTTATATAAAGGTCAGTGAGTATATTCAGCAACATAAACGTAAAGTATTAAAAGTAAAAGTGTCCAGTGCAGAAAGAAAAAAAACACCCCAAATGCTCAGATTTGTAAATAATAATAATAATAATAATAATAATAATAATAAATAATTGAAAACAAATAAAAAATTAAATCGTCCAAAAAACTCTGATTTATTTTTCAAAATTCTTCAAGTGTTTGTGTGTGTGTGTGTGTGTGTGTGAGGGCCCCTCAGGTGTGTGTGTGTGTGTGTGTGTGTGTGTGTGTGTGTGTGAGGGCCCCTCAGGTGTGTGTGTGTGTGTGTGTGTGTGTGTGTGTGTGAGGGCCCCTCAGGTGTGTGTTTGTGTGTGTGTGTGTGTGTGTGTGTGAGGGCCCCTCAGGTGTGTGTGTGTGTGTGTGTGTGTGTGGGCCCCTCAGGTGTGTGTGTGTGTGTTTGTGTGAGGGCCCCTCAGGTGTGTGTGTGTGTGTGTGTGTGTGTGAGGGCCCCTCAGGTGTGTGTGTGTGTGTGTGTGTGTGTGTGTGTGAGGGCCCCTCAGGTGTGTGTGTGTGTGTTTGTGTGAGGGCCCCTCAGGTGTGTGTGTGTGTGTGTGTGTGTGTGTGTGTGTGTGAGGGCCCCTCAGGTGTGTGTGTGTGTGTGTGTGTGAGGGCCCCTCAGCTGTTACCTGGCATCCTGTAGAAGAGGCGCTCTCCGGCGCCGTCGTTGGTCTGCAGGAAGCGGCTGTCCACAGACCAGTCCAGGTGTGTGATGAAGGAGGCGGAGCGGCTGCACTCGCCGACCTTCTTGAAGCGCTGAGCGACGGCGTAGACGTCCACCAGCCCGTCGTTGGAGCCGACCGCCAGGAAGGAGCCGTCCGGGGAGAACTTGAGCTCGTGGATCACCTCCTTCCTGTCCTTGATGTGCACCACCTCCGTCATGTCCCTGAGGAGAGACGCCCGTTACCCAGAGTCCCTCACACGCCACTACACAGTAAAAACAGGAAGTGAGGTCACCTGACGCGCAGCACGGTGAAGGAGCCGTCCTTCATCCCCAGAGCGAGCTGAGAGCCGTCGTTGTTGAAGGAGACGCTGCGGACAGACTCCTCCATGTTACAGCGAGCCAGCAGGGTGTGGTCAGGGAGACTCCACAGCCTGAGGGACAGACGGGGGACAGGGACCGAGACAGGGACAGAGACAGACAGGGGACAGGTGGGAGGCAGGTAAGAGACACAGACAGAATTGAACACTTTGGCAGTTAATGTTCAAAATCAAGTAATTTTCATTTTTTTGTTTTAGTGTATTTTTAAAAAACTGAGTTGGAGACTTTGGCAGCCGAGGGTCTGAGTACTTCCTGACCTGACGGAGCGGTCGTCGCTCCCGGTGACGGCGACCGGCTGTTTGGGGTGAAGGTCCAGCGCCCATAGCTCGCCCTCGCTGTGACCCTGCATCAGCAGAACCGGTTTGTCCCGGTCTCGGACCATGACCTCGAAGATCTCGCTGTCCTGCGTCCCCGCCAGGATCCGGTCTGCCTTCCAGCACACGCTGCGGATCGACAGCCCTGAAACAGGAAGCACACCTAGCTCAAACAGTTACCCCACTCTCTATGTTTGTTTTTATTCCTCTGAGTGTCGGGGAGCACGCAGAGGACATCGGTGTCTTCAGAGGACGTCGGTGTCTTCAGAGGACGTCAGTGTCTTAAGAGGACGTTGATGCGTTCAGAGGACATTTGATGCTTTTTCCACCGTCAGCTGAGCTTTGTTCCGACAGCGCCGTCTCTGCTGAGGTTTACGAGCAGCTTTTGTTTTCTTTTTGTTTGGCCTCACTGCACCATATTTCAGGATATTTTCATATTTTGAATGGCCAAAAACATGTTTTATGAGGTCACCATGACCTTGACCTTTGACCATCAAAACGAATGTTTGTGCCAAATTTGAAAAGATTCCCTCAAGATGTTTTTGAGTTAGTGGATTAACAAAAATGAGGCAGAAGATATCAAAGGGATCTTGACCTTTGACCTATGACCATCAGAGTCTAATCAGCTCATCATTGAGTCCGTGTGAATGTCTGTGTCAAATTTAAAGAAATTGGGTGGGGGGTGTTCAGAGACCCGGATGGGTGTTGGGGGGGTGTTCAGGGACCCGGATGGGTGTTGGGGGTGTTCAGGGACCCGGATGGATGGTGGGGGGTGTTCAGGGACCCGGATGGCTGGTGGGGGGTGTTCAGGGACCCGGATGGCTGGTGGGGGGTGTTCAGGGACCCGGATGGATGGTGGGGGTGTTCAGGGACCTGGATGGATGGTGGGGGGTGTTCAGGGACCCGGATGGGTGGTGGAGGGTGTTCAGGGACCTGGATGGATGGTGGGGGGTGTTCAGGGACCCGGATGGATGGTGGGGGGTGTTCAGGGACCCGGATGGGTGGTGGAGGGTGTTCAGGGACCTCTGTTTGTCGTTCGGACCTTTGTATCCCTGCTCGGCCTCCCTCAGGTCGATCTTGGTGATGGGTTTGAAGTCGACATCCCACAGCCTGATGCAGCCGTCTCGTCCTCCCGTGGCGAAGCCCTCCTCGCAGGCGTGCATGCTGAAGATCCCCGCCTGAACCACAGAAAAAAACACCTCCCATCAGCCCCTGCTGTCCTAAACTAATCTGACGTGCGCTCTATGTTTTTGAACACGTTTTTACCCCGTGAGCGGCCTGCACGGTCCTGATGAGCGTGATTCCTCTCCACACGTAAATGTCTCCGTTCAGAGCGCCAGAGTATGTCAGCTCGTCTTTGGCCGCAGAGACACACAGGATGGTCTGCAGGTCGCCTGTCTTCCCAAAGATCCCCCGCTTCGGCGTCAAAGCGTTCCCACATAGGGTCCAGAACTGAGGACACAGTCGGACCAGAGACCGTTATTACGTCATGAACATGTGTGATCCGAGGACCAGGTCCCCGACCAAACAGCAGCGAAACACGAAACTGAGTCTCACCTTGATGTGTTTGACTCCACAGCTGACCAGACGGCTCGACTGAAACGGATCCCACGCCACGTCAAAGATCTGCACGAGACAAACCACGTCCACTTAAACAGCTTCAAAATCAGAGCTCCCGGAGCAAAATGATGACATGTCCCAAAATCCGAGAAATGTCCTTACATCTTAGAAATGTCCTAAAATGCTACAAAATGTCTTAAAATCCTAGAAAGGTCCAAAAATCCCAGAAATTTCCTAAAATTCTAGATAAATCCTAAAATCCCAGAAAAAAAATTCTAAAATCCTAAAAACATCCCGAAATTCTAGAAATGTTCTTAAATCCTATAAATGTCCTAAAATCATAAAAATGTCCTACAAGACCTCCCAGTTGCCTCACAAGAAACAGGTGCAAACAAGTTAAGACTTAACGTCAGTCAGTGAATGAAGAACCATACTCTGTCCGAGTGTCCAGTCGCCGTGGCGAGGACTCGACCTCTCCTCCAGTCCCAAACACACAGCGTGTTCTTGGCGTCCAGACCGACCGACACCAGCCGCTGCCGACACACAGACGAGAGACAGACGCAAGAGAAACGACAGATTCAACATAAACACTCGGACCACGTTAGTCACTGAGCGACTGACGGGTCGGTTTTTGGTTGCGGAGCTCCTCAGGGCGGCGTCCCGGGTCCTCACACGTTCCAGACAAACAGAGTTCATGTGTGCAGAAATGTTTGTAAAAAAAACATAGGTAGAAGGCAATGAGCAACCAAAGAAGAAATGACCCAAAAATTAGCAATAAATTAGAAAATACAGAAATCTGAAATACAAGAAATCTACCTGGAAAAAAAGAAAGGTAAGTGTGTAAAATAAGAACGTTACTGAGATATAAAGCTAGAGGGAAAAAAAATCTAATTATCATCTATGAATTTATTGAACAGATTTGTTCTAATTTTTTAAGCACCTTTCTTTTCCTTAAAAAAATATTTTCAGGTAATTTCCTTTTTTTTCTTTTTTTTTTACAATTATTCTCAACTTTGGGTCATTTCTTTGCTCATTGCCTTCTTTCCATGTTTTTGACAGAAATCCAGCCAATCTGCTCAAGATTTAAAGGTTTATCCCTCTGAACCCTGCAACCCTACAAGAAAATTACCTGAAAATTAAAATAAATAAATAAATAAATTATATATATATATATATATATATATATATATATACATACATATATACATATACATATACATATACATATATATATATATATATATTAAATGACCTATGCTTTAAATTTATAATAATTTTATAACATAATATAAAATATGTCATTATGATAACATTAGTTTATTCCCTAACTTTTAGGGAATAATTTTCTAAATTTCGTGCCAAATTGCTTGTTGCCTTTATTAAATTTATTGTCGTGTAAAATTAGAAAGTTGTTATGAAAAACTAATAATAATAATAATAATAATAATAATAATAATAATAATAATAATAATAATAATAATAATAATAATAATAATAATAATAATAATAATAATAATAATAAACATCTCATATTGAAAACAAAAACAAAGCTTTGGAGTTTTAAACTCTGAAAAAATAATGACTGATGATGTCCCCTGTCACAGTGACATCATGGCGAGGGGGCGTGGTCTGACCTGTCCGTCAGAGTCGAAAGCCAAACAGGCCACTCCGTGTGTGTGGACGTCCCTCAGGATGGACACGGTCTGCATGGCGTACGTGTCCCAGATACAGATGAACGGGTCCTTACCCACCTGACCCGTCGCCACCTGAATCTTATCTGGATGGATTGCCAGACTGAGGGACATGGACGGAGACAGAGACAGAGACAGACACAGGGAAATGGAGAGAAAGACAGGGAGAGAGACGGAGACAGATGGAGACGGACAGAGAGAGGGAGAGAGAGAGACAGATGAGAAGTCGGTCAGCCGGTGACCTTGGAGGTATGACATCATTCCAAACAAAGCATTTCATTGGTTAAACACGCGTCTCCGCTGACATCGTCCCACAGCGGCATGCAGACAGTCCACTGCTCGGCTCATCATGTCCTTCACTTCCCGTGTCCAAATTGCAGTCACCCTCAGAGTGTCCTCACAGGGACGGACGAGGATGGACGTGATTGGCTGATGATGTGTTTAAATGTCTCCACACAGACAGAGGAGACAGCAGGGACATACACTGCTGATGTACAGCTGACGGGGACATCAGGAGGACATTTACATTGAACCTGTGTCACTTTCTCTATGTCCTTGTCTCTGTGTCCCTGTCTCTGTGTTCCTGTTTCTGCGTCCTTGTCTTTGTGTCCCTGTCTGTGTCCCTGTCTTTGTGTCCTTGTCTTTGTGTCCTTGTCTTTGTGTCCCTGTCTTTGTGTCCCTGTCTTTGTGTCCCTGTCTTTGTGTCCTTATCTGTGTGTCCCTGTTTCTGTGTCCTTGTCTGTGTCCCTGTTTCTGTGTCTCTGTGTCCTTGTCTCAGTTTCTGTCCCTGTTTCTTGTCTTATCTTGTCTTGTCTTTATCTCTGTTTCCCTGACCGTGTCCCTGTCCCTTTGTCCTTGTCTCTGTGTCTTTGTCTCTGTGTCTGTTCCTTTCCCTGTATCTGTCCTGTCACTCAGGACATCTCCTTTGACACAAGGACAGACGGGGACAGTGGACAGTGGTCAGAGACGTGTCAGAACAGAGCGGAGGACGATGGGACGGACTCAGCAGTTGTCAGCTCCCATCAGGCCGAGCGGCTCAAAGTCCAACCCCCACTTCCTGTCTGCGTGTCCACAGCCGGCGGCGAGGAGGACGTTAGAGGAGGACGTTAGAGGAGGACATTTTTTTTTTTACTGTTATTATTAAAAACAAAAACAATAAAGTGTTTGTTGTTTTTAAAGATTATCGTAATATTTCGGACGTGTGCACGGAGTAGCTCTGTCAGCGGCGGTCCGGCTGTCGGAGTGAAGCGGGTCACACGGCAACCTGCAGCTCAGCCTGCAGCAACATCTGGAACATCTGTCGGGACCGTCAGCACGCCTCAGCGGCTCCGTGGTTTCCATGGAAACAACTGCGGTACGCTAATTATCCAACAAACAGAATTATCGTACAAATCTGGCGACACTGAGGGCGATTTTAAAAATGAACGGCGTGACGGCGAGATGTCGCCACAAAGATACTCGCTGAGTCTCCCGTAAAGCCCCGCCCCCCTCACCTGATGATGTCATCGTTGTGTCCCAGGTAGAACTTCTGGGTGTGCTCTCGGGTGTTGTAGACCACGCCCACGCCGGCCACGAAGTACACCACCTCTTTTCCCGCCGTGTAGTACAGGTTGTTGCGGCACTGGTGACCTCGGTAGCCGTGGATCCACTCCAGCCTCAGCTGGCAGCGCGGCGCCGTCTTATCCGACATGTCGAAACCCAAACAAAAACACGCAGTCCGCCGCTGGTCCTAGGGCTGCTGGGAGCTGGAGTCCACCACTGTAGTCCAACATTCAACTAGACTTCCCATGATTCCAGCAGATTCTCACTTCCTGTCACGTTTTTAAGTTAAAATAAAAAAGTCTCAACGGATCCGCCCTCTTCCTGCAGCGCCGACTGTCCCTTTAACGCTGCAGGACGCTCGTCTCAGAGGACACAAATCTGAGGTCTCACGCCCCAAACGTTCACGAAAATCTGTGAGCCTCCAAACAGGAAGCTGTGAAAAATCATGTGGGTACAAAAACGTTCTCAGAAGAGTTTTGTTTGGTTTCAAAGGGACATTTTTGTACAATTTCCTAAAATTTCAACTACGACAACATCGAAAAACTGCAACAAATTAACAAGATCCAAACAAAAAACGTTCTCGGGAGCCGTCTGAGGCAAATTCATAAATATAACTGATTTGATCATTCAAAAATGGAATATTTTATACGGTTATGAGAATGCCACAGTTCGGTTTTAAAATAACGTTTTTGTACAATTTCCTAAAATGTTCAACACGTTGCAACAACA
This sequence comes from Plectropomus leopardus, assembly GCF_026936395.1. Classification (NCBI taxonomy): domain Eukaryota; kingdom Metazoa; phylum Chordata; class Actinopteri; order Perciformes; family Serranidae; genus Plectropomus; species Plectropomus leopardus. The sequence continues at coordinate 41,122,017 of NC_142178.1, read as the reverse complement.
AACTAATTTGTGTCCCAATAAAACATAGAATTGTAGAAATGTACGGAAGCCCTCAGAGGCAAATTGTGATTTTTTTTTTTTTTGGCTATAAATAAAATTAAACTAAAGATTGAATATTTTAATAAATTTATGAGACTGTCGCCGTTTGGTTATAAATTAAGATTTTTGTACAATTTCCTAAAATTTTAAACTATCAAAAATTGCCATCACATTAAATCAAAATAAAAATTATTGAGGTTGCAGAAACGTACAGACACCCTCAAACTGTAATTTGTGATTCGGTTCTTTATTAATGAAACTGAACTGAAAACTGAAAGTTTGTATTGTTGTAAGGTAATGAGTATGTTTGGTTTTGAAAAAAAAAATACCACAAATTACATCTACTACATTTTTCTTTAATTACCACATTTTTATCATCCTATAAAAATAATGTAGGCTACTGAAATATTCTAGAAATATTAAGGTTATGAGGCAACAGTTTGGTTTTAAAATAAAATAAATATATATATATATATATATATTTTTTTTTTTACACTTTCCTAAAATTTTAAAATAACACAAATTAAAACATTAACCAAATAAATAGATTAATTTAATAATTGGGTTCTGCAGATGTTATGAAATCTCTATTTTAAATGTGTTTTTATAAATTGAAGAATAACTTTTTATGAGGGTTCCAAAGGATGAGGTTCTTTAAATGTGAGCAGAACTCAGCTGGCAGCGTTTACAGGGAAAAAACCTGAACGGTCTGTAATGTCAATTCCTAAAAACTACAACAAAAATCAAATTTGTTTTTATAACCACAAATTATCACCCCAGTTTAAAAAAAGGGCTGATAATGTTGTTTTTTTTTTAAGGTTATGAGATTGTTGTTGTTTGGTTTATAAGTAACATTTTTGGAAAATTTCCTAAAATTTTAAAATGCTAATTTTTTTGAAGGGATACAAATGAAGACAATAAGATAAATTAAATAAATAAATAAATAATAAAACTAAGCAACTTCATAAGCAAATAATAATGAATAAATAAATGGGTTCTGCGGATGTTCTGGTTGTTTCTGCACAGTTTTGTTAATATTAATAAAATATGTTCTTTATGAGCTGATCTCCAGGGTTCCTCTGAGGTTCCTCTGAGGTTCCTCTGAGGTTCTTTAAATGAGAGCTGAACTCAGTTTTTGGAACTAACGACCCGAACCGGAACGTTCCCGGGATGTTCTCTGAAGGTTATCGTTAGGACCACCGGAGGAGGGTCCCGGTGTTCTGCTCAGAAGGTCACGGCGGAGCCTGGATCGGTACCGGGGCTCCGCGGCGTAATCTCCGCTCCTCTCTCCGGAGGCTCCGGTGGAACCACCGGCCCTTCAGTTTAACTGGATCCACAAACGGAGCGTCTGAGGGCGGACACGGCGGTAAATCCCCCCCGCTGACTCCCGCCGCCGTCTGTTCGCTGTTTCCCGTTAAAATCCGGAGATTACGGCGCCGATTTATCACCGTCGGTCCGCATCCGGCGGAGCTCCGTCCGCACCGACCGCTGCTGCTCCTGCAGGCCGGCGGAGGGACGCTGTGACCCGGCGGAGACCCGCAGCGGCTCCCGGCTCACCGACACACCGGAAAATCACCCAAATCTGATGGAAAAGGTCGAAATATTAACGGGAATCCCCGGATCACCGACAGCGGCAAAACGGACAGAATTAACACCGGCACTTCCTGCTACGATTTTCAAAACAAAATACCCACTGGCAGCGATATTTCATTCTATGTATCTTTCACAAATAAAAAAAAGCCTACTCAGTGTGCATAAGATGCAAATCCGCAAAAAAAAAAAAAAAAAAAAAATCAAGATTCACAAATAAGAAATGTTTGAAAACAATTAATGTCAAACATATATTCGCAGATGCATTTCAATTATTAGTCAAATAATTATTGACAGATTTTTAATTTGTTCTTGTATTTTTTAGTATTATATATTTTTAAATGATTCATGCGTGTATTTTGAGTCAGTTTATCTGATTTTGAGTTGATGTTTTTAAATGCATTTTATTTTGAAACCCTCTGCCTCGCGATTCCGGTCTCCTTCGCGCCTACTCCCGCGAGCTTCCCGCGTTATCAGAGCGGTGGGTTAGGTGCGGTTTTAGCGCAGCGGCAGAGGTCCGCGCGAGCGCAGCCGCTTCATGAATCACTCAACGCGTCACTCTGCACTGAGCGGTGCATGATGGGAGGTGTAGTGTTTCCAGGAACTGAACCTCTGTGGTTTGGAACAAAGGCTGAATATAAATTTAGGTTTTTATTTACAGTCTGTGGTTTGGAAGCAGATGTATCAAACAAATTTTTATAAACAATTTTTAGAATTTTTTTTCCTGAACCATATTTATTTTTGTTTTTACGCACGAAAACAGCAAAACGAACTTATTCTATCTAAAAACCCTCTTCTTAATAAACTGGATCCTGAATTTCCAACACAGAGAAATATCATTATCCTTCAGGACATTTGGGGCTCAGCCTGGACCTCTGTACACACCACTACTGCGTACCACTAATAAAACTCAAATACACAAGTTGGTATAGAATAAATAAACAATGTCATTGACTTTATAACATTGAAAACAGAAAAAAAAACTATTGTTTTATGAGGGGGGGCTGCAAAAAGGGGGAGATGTGTCAAATTATTTATTAAGCTCTGTGGATGGTCTTATTTTTTTCAGAGGAGAGGCATAAAACTTTAAATGTCTGAATTTTATATTTATTTCACTGATGATTTTTTAAAGAAAACATGCCATATGTTTTTGGGGGTTTTTTGTCTTTGAAATTTTGGTCATTTTCAATCGAAATTTAGGCCTTTTTATTTTTCTTGGTGGCAAGGCGCCAGCTGTGGAGATTCGCCCTGAAATGCTGAGGGCTCTGGACGCCGTTTTGGCTGACGCCTGTTCGGTGTTGCGTGGAGGTCGGGTGCGGTGCTGGAGGGCATGGGAGTTTGCTCGTCCGGTCTACATGTGTTTTGTGGACTTGGAGAAGGCCTACGACCGTGTCCCTCTGGGAGTCCTGTGGGGGTTCTGCGGGAGTCCTGCGGGAGGACGGGTGCCGGGGTCACTGCTGCGTGCCATCCAGTCCCCGTATAACCAAAGTGAGAGCTGTGTCCGCATACTCAACGTGAAGTCAAACACGTTCCCAGTGGGTGTCTGTCTCAGCGAGGTTTGTCCCTTGTCTCTGATCCTGTTTGTGATTTTCATGGACAGGATCTCAAGGCACAGCCTGGGGAAGGAAGGGGTCCAGTTTGGGGACCTCAGAGTTGCGTCTCTGCTTTTTGCAGATGATGTGGTCTTGTTGGCTCCGGCACACCGTGACCTCCAAGCATGCACTGGGGCGGTTTGCAGCCGAGTGTGAAACGGTCAGGATGAGAGTCAGCACCTCCAAATCTCAGGCCGTGGTTCTCTGCCAGAAAACGGTGGACTGTCCCCTCTGGGTGGGGAGTGAGTTGTTGCCCCAAGCGAATTTGTATGTCGGGGTCTGTGTTCTCAGTGAGGGTAGAACGGAGAACGGAGCGTCAGATGAACAGGCGGTTTGGTGCGGCATCTGCGATGATGCGGGCTCTCCACCGGACCGTCGTGGTAGAGATGGAGCTGAGCCAGAAGGCGAAGCTCTCGATCTCGCGGTCCATCTACGTTCCAATACACTGTATATATAATCAGCCAGAAACTGTGAAAACAGAAACCATCACTGGATTGTCAAATTTCCAACGGTAATTGAATACATTCTGTTATTATCCAAGTTTATGAAACAAAACTCCTCGACTTTTCCAAAATTTCAGGGTATATTTCGTTTTTGAAAACTTTTCTGCAGGTTGTTTTTGGCTGAACAAACCCTGTTTTTTGTCGTGTTATGGCACCAATCATCTTCCATACATAGTTACTATAACTGGAGCTGAAGCAAAAAATCAGAGACAGAAAACGAGTTGGCAACAAGTATGAAGCCAAATTAATCAGTCGATTTACCAATTAATGAGCACAGCGATCCGTTTATCAGGGTCAGAAAAAGGAGTGACGGGTGTGAAAGGATGACTCAGCGGGAAGCGCAAAGTTTAAAAGCTTTAATGACATCGCACATATTTGACAGAGAGAGCTTTAAAGTCTACAGGTGCAGTTTCATACATGAGAAAAGCCTTTATGGTCTAACTTGGGTTTAAATATTCGGCCTTAGACAGCGTCTTCTTCATTCCTATAGATGTAGTTCTGATTGTGCAGTAAGATGGCGTTAACTTCCATACATGTTCGCTACGATAGATAAACAGCGACGGAGAGCAACACGAGTATCAAAGAGCAGAAAATCTGAACGCAGCGCCAAGAGCCGACGACAAGCAAGCGACCTTCGTGAGTGCGGCGCCGCAGCTCAGCGGCTGTCTGCGGCCACCCGACACTGACGCCTTCATGTGTTTATTATACACACCGGCCTCCATCGGAAACACACCGCAACCAAAGAAAACTCAGGAAAGGATCCGAATGAAGAAAGTTTAGTTTCAGGTGAGTTTCAGGCGACGCTCTGAGCCTGACGAAGCATGCAAGTGGACATTTCTACATCATAAGCCTCCTCCAACGTGATTGGCTGCTTTTTAAGACAAAAAGAAAATGGCTGCAGAGCGGCAGAGGACGTGAAGTCAAAATCACAACAAAAAAATGCACTATTGGTCCAATTTCTCAACGGCAGAGGAAGAATGTAGGTTGTCTCTGAAGACACCCTCACAAAACTGAGGAATTAACTTCGACCTGCTTCGAAAAAGTACAAAAATAACCCAAATTTAACAAAATAAAAATCAAACGTTAAAAACAAACAACAAAGAAAAATGAGTTTGTGGTCCCTGCGGACGTCACCAAGACAGCGAGAGGCGGCGACGCCTTCGGTTCAGAAGAAACAGCGGTTCATCGTCGACGAATTAATGAACCTCAGAGCAAGAACAGGCGCTCGTTCAGCAAGATGTCGTGAAGAAACAGCGGTTCATCATCGACATACTGACAAACCAATTAACCGATAAACGTCAGAGCCGGAGGCGGCGTTCCATTCAGCTTTGATTACGTGTAACAGCAGTCCATCGTCACGAACCACAAAGCGATATCGGAGGCTGAGAAACAGCAGCTCATCATCGACAGACCGACGACTTGACAAACACCTGAGCGAGAGGCGGCGTTGCCTTCGGTCTGGACGGTTCATCATCAACAAATAGACGAACCGCAGAACGAGAGACGCTCATTCTGTCAAGATGTCGTGAAGAAAAAGCATTTGTGGTTGACAAACATCAGAACGAAAGCGTCGGAGTCTTCGCCATCACATCACAAAGTCTAATCCCGAGCAGTTCGTCACCGCGTAAGAACAGAAACCGCCGGCTCTTCTGTCGACGATGAACCGCTGTTACATCACAGTGTCCGAGGCGAAGACGCATCTCTCGCTCTCAGGCACAGCGTCGCCTCGCCACTCAACCGAACAACCACGTGAGGAAAATCAAACCAAAAATATATTGAAAAAAACCAAAACCTGCTTTGAGAATAAACACAGAAACAACCGTCGTCGGACTTTGGTGAAACTCTACATTTTCTGAACCTCCCTTGAACTTTCTCAGCCGCCGGCCTCCGTCATTGGCTGTTCAGTTGTGATGTCATCACCAGGTTTGTGTGTTCGTTTGTAAAAATCTTTTCAGCGCACCAAATTAATCTGAGCAGAAATGTTAGAATCTGTGTTTCAATGGATTTGATGTTTTGTGTGAATGTTTCTAAACTCTGCAGACGCCAGCAGACGTCAGAGTTTTGGCGGTGAATTCTGGCGTGCAGGAACAGGAAATGGCGGCGGGAGAACAGCTGCTAAAGTTCACACTGTGAGTCAGACTTGATGAAGGTCTCGTCAGAGCGAGCAGTTTGGTGGGAACGCCGCGTTAACGTGCAGCGCCGGAGACGATTCTCTGCTGAAGACCTTCATGAAGCAGCTCAGACCTGACGGACGCTCGGAGGCAGGTTCCAGTTCTTTCAGGTTCCAGAAGGTGAAGAGAAGCTAAATGGGACGTGTCCTGCGTCAGAGCGTGCGTCGAGATTCGACTGAAGCGGTTTCACCAAAGCGCCGCCACGTGTTTGGCGTTCTACTGTTTCTTCTTGCTGAACAGACTGAAGCGTTTCTCCTTGTCCTTCTCTTTGTCCTTCTCCCTCTTGCCGGGACTCGACTCGGTGGTGAGCGTGACGGCGGCCGGCAGCGTCTGAGCACGCCCAGACGCCGGCGTGCCGGGGTTGCTGCCCTGCACGCTGGAGCGGTCAAAGCTGGCGTTCAGGATGGCCTGGATCCAGGTGCTCATCTCCTCCTGCAGGGGGCGACAGCGTTCATTTACACAAGTACTCGAGCAAAGCAAACAAAAAAGGCTTTTTTTAAATTTAAAAATTACGGAAATCGTTTTTCTTTAGAAGTTTTTGACAAATTCTTTGTCTTTAAACATTTTTTGGAAATATTAAAAGACAACTCAGATGTTTTTGTTGTCAGTCTTTAAATGAAAAGAAATGGAAACAATTTTTCTCAAAAAAATCTTTTTTGTATTGAAAATCATTGTTTACTTTTTTAAAGAAATATGATGATTTTTTTTTACTTTAAAAGTTTTAAAGGAAAAGGTGATTTTTAAAGAAAACACGTCTTCCAAATCTGCGCGCTGACACAATTTATCCGCCAGAAAGTGCAACAACAGAAACTATCGTTGGATCCTCAAATTTTCGACTGTCCTTGAACACCTTGTGTTATTACACAGGTTCGTGAAAAAAATCATGACTTTGCCAAAACTTTCAGGGTATATTCCGTTTTCCAAAACTTCCCCAAGCCTGGAAATGCTATGTGCAAATTCCATGACTTTTCCAGGATTTTCTAACAGCATGAAAGCTGGCATTAGTACTTTAACTGCAGTACAGATGCAGTATTTCTTTTACTGCAGTACAGATGCAGTATTTCTTTTACTGCAGTACAGATGGAGTATTTCTTTTACTGCAGTACAGATGCAGTATTTCTTTTACTGCAGTACAGATGGAGTATTTCTTTTACTGCAGTACAGATGCAGTATTTCTTTTACTGCAGTACAGATGGAGTATTTCTTTTACTGCAGTACAGATGCAGTATTTCTTTTACTGCAGTACAGATGCAGTATTTCTTTTACTGCAGTACAGATGGAGTGTATCAGAGGATCAGAGGTGTGTGGGTGTGGTGCTGAGAGGACGGTGGACGTACTTCGTCTTTGGCTTGGAACAGAAACTCGTTTCCGTCGTTGACTCTGAAACAAACAGAGCAGCAGAGTTTCGTGAAATCATCGTCAGTAAAAACTCGACAGCAGCGACTCGAGCGTCTCAGTGTCCTCGGCTCTCCGGTGTGACGGCTGATTTTCTTACCGCAATTTGAAGACGTGTTTCTTTTTCTTGTAGTCGGACGCCACGTCACACGACGCGTCCTTCAGGCTGATGGGCACCTCGCCGTGGTAGGGGACACCCTGAGCCGCCGCCTTGCTGTCCTTGTAGAAGCCCATCTCCTGGTGGTTGATGACGCAGTACACGTTGTGCCACGACCTGCCAATCAGAGAGCAGCCGATCAGCTGATGGACGCAGAGCGTGGCATCAGCTGTGGTGGAGCGTCTTTACCTGTTGGACGCCTTCTTATTGTGCCCCTCCCACTCGTGTTTGCGGTGCAGCAGTCCCTCCAGCTGTGAGGACGAGTCCTGGTTCCTGGACGGCAGCGTGGACGCCTGGCTGGTCTTACTCTTCCTGCCGGCGGTCGGCGAGGCGCCGGGGCTCGGCTCCTTGGAGCTCCGCTCAGCCACGCCATTCACCAGGTCTCCGCCGTCCACGCCGTCCTGACGGGACGCACACAGAGACGGGGTCACTCTAAGGGCTAGTTTTTTACAGAAATCCTCTTTGTCTCACTGAAGCAGGAGAGAATAAACTCGAATGACCTCATGATGCAAATCGACCTGAGACACACTGAATAACGTACAATGTAATAAGATACGATATAATAACGTACGATATAATAACGTACGATATAATAACGTACAATGTAATAACATACGATGTAATAACGTACGATATAATAACGTAAGATATAATAACGTACAATGTAATAACGTACAATGTAATAAGATACGATATAATAACAGTTTGTGCAATAACGAGTTTAGTGTACTGACTTAAATCCAGGTCATATTTTTATGTCTATGTTCTCCCTTTCTACATTTTTGGTTTTATGTTTTAATGTTTTTTTCACATTTTTTGTATTTATAGTGTCCTTTTAAATAATGAAATGATCTCCTTTTCTGTTTTCTGTATTTATATCCTCCTTTTTTTAAAAAATATTTTTTGTATTCACAATCTCTTTTCAATATGTTTGTATTTATATATATATATTTATATCTGTTTTTATATTTTTGCATTTGTAGTCTCCTTTTCTATATTAAAAAAAATGATGGTATCTTTTTCTATTTTTTAGTATTTGTAATTTTCCTTCATTTCTATATGTTTGTATTTTTAATTATCCTTTATTTCTGTATTTTTTAGTATTTTTATTCTTTTTTAAATTTTTTTGTAGTTATATTGTCCTCTTTATTCCGTGTTTTACATGAGTTGCTGTGAACGGTGAATCTCTGCGTGGATCAGTACAGGCGGTCTTATTTTATCTGACCTTAAAGGACGATGGGCTGTAAAAATAATGAAAACTGGTGTTTCTGTGCAGGAGAACAGGAGGAGACATTTGGTCTTTTTGTCCTCTTCTGAGGACGCTTTGATCGTCTGTCTGCAGTTTGTCCACTGCTGTCGTTTTGTTTTTTTTATCAGCTGATCGATCAGAGGCGGAGCGGGGACGGAGGCCGATACTGACCCGAGGACAGTCCTGGTCCGACGGGAGGCCGTTCTGAGTGACGACTCCGCTGCAGAGACACAGAGACACAGGAAGTGACCTCACTGACTTCAGAGCTGAGACACGCTCACACGCTCATGTTGTTGACCTCTGACCTCTGCTGCTGCTGCTGCTGGACGTCCTCCTGCTGGACGTCCAGCGGCTCCGGAGACGGAGGCTTCCTCATCCGCTCCTCCTCCTCCTGCTGCCTCCTCACCTCCAGCAGCTCCAGCTGGAGGACACAGAGACAGACAGAGACAGACACAGAGACAAACAGAGAGACAGAGGAACAGAGACAGACACAGAGAGAGACAGAAAGACAGCCAGAGACAAATCAGTCATGGACAGGGTTCATACACATTTTTATCAATAAATTTCCAAGAATTTTTTTAAAAAGAAAAATCGTCTTTTTTTTTCTAAAAACAACTGACAGTTTTTAAAGAAAAAAAGATCTGTTGATTTTTTAAAATCATTTTTTTAATAAATTTATCAGCTGCAGCAACTTCATAAACAAAAAACAAGATTTTATTTTTCTCTCTGACTGAAAGATACATCAAAGGTCTTGTTTTTGAATCCTGGAAAGTTTGGGATTAGTTTAAACTTTTTGTTTGAGTTTCGTGAACGTGTCCCCTGCGGCTCACCGTAGTCAGCCTCTCCAGAGCGGAGAAGCGCTCCTCCCAGGTGGCGGCGGACTTCTCGAAGGCTTCGTGGCGTTTGATGAGCTTCTCCACCTCGTCCACGCTCCGTCCCATCTCCCTGCTGGACAGGTACGGCTCCTGACCCAGCAGCCAGGCCTCCGCCACGCCGGCGTCCCGAGAGAACTGGTGCACCTCCAGGACTGACGGGGGGGGGGGAGGTAAAAGTTACGAAAACATAATGTCTTTTATTTTAAAGGGGCTCTCGGTGTGCTGTGTGACGTGTTTTATTTTGAAGGGTCTCGGTGTGCAGTGGAGCGTGTTTTATTTTGAAGGGTCTCTCGGCGTGCAGTGTGACGTTTTATTTTGAAGGGTCTCTCGGCATGCAGTGTGTTTTATTTTGAAGGGTCTCTCTGCATGCAGTGCGTTTTAATTTGAAGGGTCTCTCGGCATGCAGTGAGGTGTGTTTTATTTTGAAGGGTCTCTCGGCGTGCAGTGTGACGTGTTTTATTTTGAAGGATCTCTCGGCATGCAGTGTGTTTTATTTTGAAGGGTCTCTCGGCATGCAGTGTGTTTTAATTTGAAGGGTCTCGTGTGCAGTGGAGCGTGTTTTATTTTGAAGACTCTCTTGGCGTGCAGTGGAGCGTGTGACGGAGGACGGAGCAGTGGTGACACTTCCTGTCCTGCGGCGTTTCCTGATTGGTCAGAAGACGTTTGGTTAAAGGACAGCGAGCGCCTGAGGAGTCTTCATCAGCGCCGACTCATCACGGCAGCGTCCAATCAGCTCGCAGCCCGCAGGGCTGCTTTGACCTCTGGTGACCTCTGACCCCAGTGTGTGTGTGTGTTTGTGTGTATGTGTGTGTGTTTGTTTGTGTGTGTGTATTTGTGTGTGTGTGTGTGTGTTTGTGTGTGTGTGTGAGTCTCACTGAGTCGTAGCCACTCCCAGCGGTCCTCCCACTTATCGATCATCTCTTTCCTCTTGTCTGTCAGCTGCAGCAGCTTCTCCTTAATCTGAGCACACACACACACAAACACACACACGCACACACAAACACACACACGCACACAAACACACACACACACACACAAACACACACACACAAACACACACACACACACACAAACACACACACACACACACACACACACACACACACAAACAAACACACACACACACACACACACAAAACAAACGCACACACAAACACGCACACACAAACACACACACACACAAATCAAACACACACACACAAACACACACAAAACAAACGCACACACAAACAAACACACACATAAAACACACACACAAACACACACACACAAACAAACACACACATAAAACACACACACACACACACACACAAACACACACACACAAACAAACACACACACACAAACACACACACACACACACAAACACACATAAAACAAACACACACACACAAACAAACACACACAAACACACACATAAAACAAACACGCACACACAAACACACACACATAAACACACACACACAAACACAAACAAAACACACACACACACACATAAAACAAACACACACACACACACACACAAACACACACATAAAACAAACACTCACACACAAACACACACACACACAAACACAAACACACACACAAAACACACACACACACAAACACACACAAAACAAACGCACACACAAACACGCACACACAAACACACACACACAAATCAAACACACACACAAACACACACACAAACACACACACAAAACAAACGCACACACAAACACACACACAAATGTTGTTAAAGTTGTTTGACAAAGATGCTGTCAGAAGGCTTTTATTTTGAAAGTGAAGCAGGGAAGTCGGAGTAAAACAGCCGTCTGTGTATTTCCTGTCTTTGTGACGGAGAAACTTTAAAACTGCAGAACCATCAAAACTCACTTTCACTGTTTCTGATGACACGCACCGGACAGGCGCCGCTCAGACGGGCGCCGCTCAGACGGGCGCCGCTCAGACGGGCGCCGCTCAGACGGGCGCCGCTCAGACGGGCGCCGCTCAGACGGGCGCCGCTCAGAACGCTGAGGATACTCTAACTTGATAACATGGGCGCCGTGATAAAAAAGCTCACGTTCGGCACTGTGTGAAACGCAGTGCAGCGTGAAACGGGCCCTACCTCCTCGGCGGCGTAGTGTTTGCGTGCCAGTAGCGCCTTGCCGAGCTCGATGCAGGCGGTGAAGCTGTCGTTCCGGGCGTCGATCTCGGCTTTGATGCCCTGGTGGTTGTTCATCAGCAGCTCCACGGACGACACGTCTCTGCACACACAAACAGCCGCGTTAGTCTCCGCCCCCGTCACACGACGTGTCGGCGCTCGGCGGACTCAGGGTACCTGGGGTTCTCCTGGGCCTCGATGAGCCGGATTACGTCCTCCATCCACAGCATCAGGTCCCGCACCATGCTGAAGAAGCGGAACTTGTCTCCGGTGTCCAGCAGGCGGACGCGGCGTCCGTCACATGCCTCCAGCAGACTCCTCCAGGCCTCCAGCACCTCGCTCTCCCGCCGCTGGATGTCGTCCGCTTTGTCTCCGGCATACGCCGACTGGAGACGCACCGCGTCCTCCTGCAGCTGCCTCACCTGCACACGGGGTGAAAGGTCAAACATGTGCAAGTGGATCATCTGAATGCTAAAATGTTAAACGTGTCCTAAAATCCTACAAATGTCCTCAAATAAGAGTGTCCCCAATAACCCTTTGTGTCCCCATTAAACCTCTATGTGTCCCCATTAACCCTGTGTCCCCATTAGCCTTCTGTGTCCCCATTAACCCTCTGTGTCCCCGTTAGCCTTCTGTGTCCCCATTAGCTTTCTGTGTCCCCATTAACCCTCTGTGTCCCCATTAACCCTCTGTGTCCCCATTAGCCTTCTGTGTCCCCATTAACCCTCTGTATCCCCATTATTCCTCTTTGTCCCCACAGTCCCCTGTCCTCTGGGACGGACCTGCGTCTCCAGGGCCTGGATGTCGTGTTCGAAGGTGGTGTGCATCCTCTGCAGCGTCTCCACGGTGTTCTGGTCCCGTCCGACCTCCTCGGGCAGCTTCTTCTGTTTGTCCACGATGCGTCCCAGGATCTCCTTGGCGTCGTGGTAGAACTTGTGGAGCTCGAAGGACGCGGCGAGGATCTGCGTCCGGGTGTCGATGAGCTCCAGCAGGTCGGCCCACGCCTCGTTCAGCCCGTCCTTCCACTCCGCCACCGTCGCTGCGTCGCCGTGACCCGCGTTGATCAGCTCGTCCGCCAGACGGTTGACCGCGTCCACGCGCTCCTGACCGATGTTGCCGGTGTCCCGGGCGAACTCCCGGAAACGCTCCTGCAGCATCTGAGGAGGAGGCGGACGCTCAGAGGTCAGAGGTCAGAGTAGGACGGCACACCGAGCTGAGGGACGTTAAAGGATCTGAGGACACTGAAGGTTTTTGTTTTGTTGTCTGAAAACATCACCAAAACATTTGAGCCGAAGCCAAACGTTTCTAAAAATGTTCAAAAATAATCAAGGAATCACTGAAGTTTTCAAAGACAAAGGTTTGGAAGTCATGTTTTTGTTCTTCTTTTTCATTTTTTTTTGCTTTAAAATATTTTTGGATTTAAAAAAAAAAACAAAAAAAACAAGCCTTCCAAACCTGCAGGCCCGCCAAAATAAAACAATTTATTACTTACAGAAAAAAAACTGAAATTATCTTTGGACTTTTCATCATGTGGGACAAACACGTGATGCACTTTCATCAATATATACACATACATGTATATATGTGTACACGTATGTGTGTGTGTGTATATAAACATATACACAATCCTATATGTATATACGTATATATGTGTATATGTGTGTATATATATACACACACACACACACACACACACACACATATATTGCACATATAAGACAGACACAGATCTGCAGTAACGTACGGTGACGTGTTCGTAGTCTTGTCCCAGCTCATGTGACCCGGCCACCACCTCACGCTCGGCGATCCACTGCTCGAGGTCGTCCACCTCCCGGTTCAGCTGGAAGAGGCGGAGCCTCTCGTCCAGTTTGCCCCGCCTCTCCTCTGACAGGTCCTTCAGGCCGGCGTATAGCTTGTCCACCTGAGACTGACGCATACTGATACGCTCACTGACACACACACACACACACACATACAGTTGTGTTAATGTGTGTCTCAGTGGGCGGAGTCTTACCCTGTGTGTCCTCGCAGTATAAACACATACCTCTCAGGATGTCCATCCGCCACCAGTCCTCTGCTGGTCTTGGACAGCTGGTGGACGGTCTCGGCGTAGTCCTCCACCGCCTGCTCCACAATCTGATGCTTCTTCTGCATGGTGACGGCGCTCAGCTCGTCCTGCAGGAAACCAGTCCACGTTACGTCTCACACATTTCAGTCACCTCAGAAACCATGTCCCCATATTCCCTGTGCGTCCCCATTAAACCAGTGTGTCCACAAAAACACACACTGGTTTCAGGGAGACACAGAGGGAATATGGGGACATGGATTATGGGACCCAGTCCCATAATCCATAATCAAAAACCCAGTCTGTCCCCATGAATCCAGCGTGTCTCCGCAGAGTCTCACCTTGGCCTTCTCCTCGGACATCATGTACAGCTCCTGCTCGCTCATCCACGCCTCCGCCTCCGCCGCGTCAAAGTAGTATTGCTGGGCTTTGTGCGCCTCCTGCAGGCGGCCGTGGCGGCGCTCCGCCTCCTCCATCAGCTGCCGCCACAGCTCCTGCAGGGCGGCCAGGCGCTGGCGGATCACGCCGGCGTTGGGGGAGTCGTCCTTCAGGAGGCTCTGGCTGCGCTCCAGGATGTCGTCGATGCGAGGCTGATGACCCTGGATCTCCTTCTGCAGAGTCTGAGGAGAAGCAGGAGGAGCAGGAGGAGGAGGAGGAGGAGCAGGAGGAGGAGGAGGAGCAATGATCAATAAGTTCAATCATCATCATGATTATTATTATTGTTTGTTTCTCGACTGTTGCTTTTATTGTTGTTTCTGTTTTCTCTCTCGCTGTTTTTATTGTCAAATCACAAACAGATTCCTCCAAAAACTCTGTTGTTCATGAAGCAGATTCAGGTTTTTGGGCGCTCAGATCTCAGTCCAGCAGTGTGACTGCGGTGTGATGGCGGTGTGATGGCGGTCTGATGGCGGTGTGACGGTGGTGTGATGGCGGTCTGATGGCGGTCTGATGGCGGTGTGACGGCGGTGTGATGGCGGTGTGATGGCGGTCTGATGGCGGTGTGATGGCAGTGTGATGGCGGTCTGATGGCAGTGTGATGGTGGTGTGATGGCGGTCTGATGGCGGTGTGATGGCGGTGTGATGGCGGTGTGATGGTGGTGTGATGGCAGTGTGATGGTGGTGTGATGGCGGTCTGATGGCGGTGTGATGGCGGTGTGATGGCGGTCTGATGGCGGTGTGATGGCGGTCTGATGGCGGTGTGATGGCGGTGTGATGGCGGTGTGATGGTGGTGTGATGGCGGTCTGATGGCGGTGTGATGGTGGTGTGATGGCGGTCTGATGGCGGTGTGATGGCGGTCTGATGGCGGTGTGATGGCGGTCTGATGGCGGTGTGATGGCGGTCTGATGGCGGTCTGACGGCGGTGTGACGGCGGTGTGATGGCGGTGTGATGGCGGTGTGATGGCGGTGTGACGGCGGTGTGATGGCGGTGTGATGGCGGTGTGATGGCGGTGTGATGGCGGTGTGATGGCGGTCTGATGGCGGTGTGATGGCGGTCTGATGGCGGTCTGATGGCGGTGTGATGGCGGTCTGATGGCGGTGTGGTGGCGGTCTGATGGCGGTGTGATGGCGGTCTGATGGCGGTCTGACGGTGGTGTGATGGCGGTCTGATGGCGGTCTGATGGCGGTGTGATGGCGGTCTGATGGCGGTCTGATGGCGGTCTGATGGCGGTGTGATGGCGGTCTGACGTGTTCTGTGTTCTGCGTGTGGTTCTCTCACCTGGTTCTTCTTGAT
Organism: Plectropomus leopardus; assembly: GCF_026936395.1. Classification (NCBI taxonomy): domain Eukaryota; kingdom Metazoa; phylum Chordata; class Actinopteri; order Perciformes; family Serranidae; genus Plectropomus; species Plectropomus leopardus. The sequence goes on along the minus strand of NC_142178.1, from coordinate 41,106,502 downwards.
GAGCAGCTGGACGGTCTGCAGGTTGTGTCCATGGTCGGTGGACGTGGCCACGGCCATCCTCTCCTGGACCCACAGCTGAGGACAAACACACACTGTTAGTGTCTCTGTCCTCCAGAGGGGGACGCTGTGGACACATTCAGACATGTTTGGGATATTTTCAGCTGTTAAAATGTTTTTTCTCTTTTGCTTTTTTTGTTTGTTTATTTTTAATTTTTTTGTCTTTGTCTTTTTGGTTTTGTTTTTAGCTTTGGTTAATAATTTTTTATTATCATTATTATTGTTATAATAATAATAATAATAATAATAATAATTTTATAATAATAATAATAATTATTATTATTATTATTATTATTATTATTATTATTATTAGAAGTGTTTTGTCATACTTGTACGTATTTTTTGTGCTCTTTTTTTAGAAAAGAAAAGAGGGGAGGTGCTCTTTGTCAGAAATGTCACTACTGAATATGTACTTATTCGTGTTGAGATGGACATGAAACGGCCCAAAATATGACGAGTCTGTGAGTTTATTGTGAAAATCTACTCTGTCATATGTTGAATAGATAAAAAGTCTGAAAAAAAGGCCTGATATTTTAAAAACGTCTCTGATCATTCAGATGAAGGATCCATTTTTGTCCCTCTGTTATTCACCACAAATAACGATTCATCTCTATGCAGATGACACAGTTTTCTGTCTGCGTCTCGTCTCGTTCTCCGTCCGTCCACGGGCTGTTTATGAAAAACTTTATGATTGCTCTGTTTTCACACGTCTCTGTGGAAAACATCTCTGATTAAATATGTTCAACGTTAATTATCGTTAATAGTTGTGTACTGGTTTCTGTGTCTCGAGTTTCATTAGGACAGAGACACGCGGACTCTGTCCTTCGGCTGTACGTACGATCTCGTCCTCCACGTCTCGGTTGAACTGGTGGATTTCTCGGGACTCCACCAGGAAGTTCCTGCGGCGGCGCAGCGGCTCCAGCAGCTCCTGGAACTTCCTCTCCAGCAGCTGGCGCCGCCCGTCCACCTCGTCCGTGTCCTTCACCTCCTGACCCAGAGCCTTCACCTGGCTCTGCAGCTCCACCACCTCCCGCTGACGCACCTCCACCTGGTTCTCCAGCATCTGCAGCAACAGACTCGCATGAGTAACGGTGACGCTGCTGCGTGCACGAATATCACTGCTAATCTACAGAATTAAGATTACACAGATGACGACCCACAGGTTTGGAAGCCTGCTTTCTTTCCAAATTAACAAGCATTTTAAAATTTAAAAAAAAAAAAAAAATCACTAAAAAATGTTAAAGAAAAGAAGTAACCAAAAACTTTTAAGAAAAGAAATCATTAAAAGAAAAAAAATCAAAAAACAACCAAAATTCGAAAAAAAAACAAAACCAAAAAAAACCCCCAAAATAAATCAAATTTATTTTTCTTTTTTTTTCCTTCCAAAACAGCCATTTTCCCGGTCACTGTAAAAACTCAGTGTGTGTCAGTACTGCAGTATTCGTCAGTACTGCAGTATTCGTCTGTACTGCAGTATTTGTCAGTACTGCAGTATTCGTCAGTCCTGCCGTGTGTGTCAGTACTGCAGTATTCGTCTGTACTGCAGTATTCGTCAACACTGCAGTATTCATCTGTACTACAGTATTTGTCTGTACTGCAGTATTCATCTGTACTACAGTATTTGTCTGTACTGCAGTATTCGTCTGTACTGCAGTATTCGTCAGTACTGCAGTATTCGTCTGTACTACAGTATTTGTCTGTACTGCAGTATTCGTCTGTACTGCAGTATTCATCTGTACTGCAGTATTTGTCAGTTCATGCAGTATTCGTCTGTACTGCAGTATTCGTCTGTACTGCAGTATTCATCTGTACTGCAGTATTCATCAGTTCATGCAGTATTCGTCCGTACTGCAGTATTCATCTGTACTGCAGTATTCATCAGTTCATGCAGTATTCGTCCGTACTGCAGTATTCATCTGTACTGCAGTATTCGTCAGTACTGCAGTATTCATCTGTACTGCAGTATTCGTCTGTACTGCAGTATCTGTACCTGTTGTTTCTTGAGCAGGATGTTGACGGAGGTCAGGTCCTTGCCGTAGTCGTCGGACTGGATTTGTCCCTCCAGGCCTCCCATCCACTTGTCGAGGTCAGCGCAGCTCTGCGTGAACAGCTCCGCCTTGTTGGCGTCGAACAGACACTGAGCTTTGGTCTGCGTGGTGGACTCCAGCTCCGCCCACATGTCGCGGAGCGCCGACAGCTTCTCCTTCACCACCGCCTCTGTCTCCGGCTTCTCCGCCACCAGCAGCGTGCCGTCCTGCAGGAGGACACGGGGAAAAAAACTCTGTCAAATGTCCTCTGCTGACGTCCTCAATCGTCTCCGCCTGACCGTCCCTCGCCACTTTTCTTTAAAAATCCCCAAAATGACACGTTAATCAGCCACAAATTGTAAAAACGTAACTACTTGTTGGACTTTAATTTTCTGATGGTCTTTGAACACATTGTGAAATTTTATACAGGTTTGTGACACAAAATTCAATGACTTCTCCAAAACTTTGAGTATGAGTATGTTTAATTTTCAAAAAACATTTCAAGGCCTAGAAATTGCTATTTGTAAATTCCATGACTTTTCCAGGTTTTCCATAACTGTTCAAACCCTGAAATAAGGTAAACAGAAGGAACTGCGCCGACCTCTCTTCATCTATTATCTCAAAAACCGTGTTCCTGATGATTCGATGATCACTGACTCAAGGACACACGGATCCTGCCGATGACCTGCCCGTCCCTGCAGGGAGCGTGAACAGAAAGTGTCAGAGGTCAGAGGTCAGAGGTCAGAGGTCAGAGGTCCGAGCCCGCGTACCTTCTGGATCTTGTCCAGCCACTCTTTGTTGGACTGCAGCTCGGCCATGAAGGCCTGGTGCTTCAGCCACTTGCTGTGCAGGTTCCTGGCCTCGTCGTAGGTCATGTCCTGAGCCGTCAGCATCTTCTCGTTGATCCACAGAGACAGCTGCACACACACACACACACACACACACACACACACACACACACACACACCAAAGGTCACAAAAAAACACAGAGGTTTCGTCCTCTGGGAGGACAATCAACACGTCCGCCTGTGTCTGGACCAAAGAGCTGGACAAACGTCTACGTTTTCATGACCGCAGCGTCCTGAGGAAGTCCAACACATCAGACACAGAGAGGGATTATCAGACGCTTTCGGATGTTTGCGTTGTTTTTAAGGTTTTGAACGGGCGCATGTTGGAGGCGGCACATTTGTTGACTGTCGGTGCAGTGACAGAGAACGGCCCTTTTTGAATAAATAAACAAACACCACGGCGCCGCGGCGTCCCAACAGTCAAATGTTCAGCAGGAAAAGCGCCGTCTCCAGACTTCCACTGAAGACTTTGTTTCATTTCACTTTCAGACTTTAGACTGAATTCTTTATAAATATGACGACACATCGCTCGTCTCGGTATTGGGGGCGGATTCAGTGATTTCGGGGCCTCAGCGCCATGCTTTGACTCCACCCACTCTCTAACTGGGAGTGATGGCGGTCTGCTGGCAGCTGTGGGAGGAGTCCTGCTGTTTTCTGCACCGTCAGTGTCACTAAAATAGACGAGTGCAGCTGTGAAGAGCTGCGGGAAATTTGTTTTAAGTTACTTCTTTTTTCGGGGGAGTAACCTCAGCCCCCCCGATGATGTATCTTATAAGCCCACAGCAGTCGCGTATCCGTACGTGAAGCGCTTTCTGCGCTGACGCTCGCTCCCCGAGGACGTTTTTGACTCAACATACGTTGTTTTATTGAAGGTATTTCTGCGGTTTAACGGACGTGTCTGTGATGTTTTTTATGGCACCTCCCGTACGACCGCGCGTGACATTCAGCGACTGTGCTAATTTCGGCATATTTACATTGATGTTTCCTGCTGATATGTTGATGAATGTCCTAATTCAACAAAATAAATAAATAAACAAACAAATGAATAAATAAACGTGTCATCGCTGAAG
>NC_142178.1:41082500-41092500 GCF_026936395.1 Plectropomus leopardus | reverse complement strand
GTGGAACATAATCAGTGACGTGAACAGACGACTCTGATATTGATCCGCTGATTACGCTTAAAAACCTAAATTCATCCGTCAAAGGTTTGTTTCCGGACCTTTCCGATGCGTTTGCCCTCCACCTTCAGCGCCTTCATCTTGGAGAAGTAGTGGTAATACGTCACCACGTAGGTGATGACGGACTTCTCGTCTGGATGATCCACGCTGATGTCTGCGAAACAACAAAAGACGAGTCAATAATTCACGTCGTACGAATTATTCTGCTTCACGTCTCCTGTGAACGATTTCATATCGATCTCACGTGGTCTCAGGTACAGTTTAGTTAGTTCGGTTTCTCTCTCTTTTTTTTTTTAAAGATCGTTTTTTGGGGATTTTCCCTTCATTGGACAGCTGTACAATGACAAGAAATGTGGGAGAGAGAGGGGGAGTGACACAAAGCAAAGGGCCACGGGCTGGAATCGAACCCGGGCCGCTGCTGAGGCCTCGGCATGTGGGGCGCACACTCCGGCAGGTGAGCTAGAGACCGCCCCATCTGAACGTGTTTTCAGGTCAAGTTTAGTTAATCCGGATGTGTTTAAGGTCAGGTTTATTTAATCTAGTCGTTTCTACAGGTCAGGTTTAGTCAATCCGGATGTGTCTCTAAATCGGGTTCAGTTGATCCAGACGTGCTTTCAGGTCAGGTTTAGTTAATCTGGACGTGTCTACAAGTCAGGTTCAGTGGATCTGGATCAGGCCCTCACCCTCGGGATCCAGCAGCTTGGTGAGGCCCAGGTGTTGCTCTGCCAGGTTGAAGGCGTTCTGCAGGTTGTAGTGAGCGTTGGACTTCTTCAGTTTGTCGAAGTCGATCAGGTCGGGCCTGAAAACCACAAACAGACGCAGCTTCAGGCATAAATTTAAATCTGAGCTCATCACGGTGTTAGAAACCGTCCCCTCTCAGACACAGAGCGCTATATAGCGTGTTCGCCATTTTGTGGTGTCCGAATTCTCCGCGGTTAATTTTATCCACTATATAGTGCACTATAAAATACCCACAATGCACAGCAAATTTGATACAATGTACCTGACATTGAACTCCCGTCTACCACAATGCAACGTAGCCGCGTATTTCCGGGGAAAAAGATTCCAACATTGTGTCCGAAATCTCGTTTGTTTAATCCCTGTAAAGTGCAGTAATTAATGCTGCGCACAGAGCGACGAGAGTGACGGTTTCAGACGCAGCTCAGGAACGCTGTCTCTTTAAGATTTAAACGTGCTTATCTTCACGCAGATTTACCTGACAGGTGGATCATCTGAGTGACGTCAGCTTCACTGAAGGCTAACGGTCATTTCTCCTCGCTGGTAATCACTAAATGACGACATCATCCACGACTCTGAGCGCGCTCACAGGAAACATGACGCGTTATTATTTAACACAATAAAACATCTGTGATTTAACACAGTCGATCACGTCGCCCACTTCCTCATATAAAGAATATTAAAAAGTATTTCAGCACAAACAACACCGTGGCTTCAGCTCAGAAAACGACGTTTCGTGAATGAACAAGTAGATATTTTCGATCCGTCTCCGCGTTATTTCAGCTGCTCATTCTGCAGCTGCGACACTTTAAACTCGACGCAGCAGATTTAAACTTTATCATCAGTAACTATATTTAGGTCTGACTGTGATGAAGGAGACTATAAATCACTTTAGTTTTTGGACGAATCAGAGTCGAATGAATGTAACTGATTGAATAATATCTATGATAAACATTAACAGACGGATGCATCAGCTGTAATATAACAGTAAAAACAGACTTCGGCCAATCAGAACTAAGCGTTTAAACGTGAGAAGTGGTGACTCCGATCTGATCTGAAGGAATTACGTCACATTTAATGTGAATTAACATCCTGAGTAAAAATGTAAAGTGAGCTCTTCATGTATAATGTGATCTGTGGTTTTACAGAAGCTTTTAGAGTCACTATGGAAACATTTAGCACCAAAAACCCAAACCTGAGCATTTCAGTCACATTACACCTATCAACGGTTGTGTAAAGTGTATTTATAACATTTTCTGTTCACGTGCTGGCCGATTATAGAGAAACGCTCCTCAGAGACGCTCTGCAGCTGATTTTAGGAGGAAACTGACTAACTCAGCACACCTCACACACACTGATGATGATGATGATGATGATGAAGGTGTTACCTGTGTATGATGATGATGATGATGATGAAGGTGTTACCTGTGTATGATGATGATGATGATGAAGGTGTTACCTGTGTATGATGATGATGATGATGATGATGATGATGAAGGTGTTACCTGTGTATGATGATGATGATGATGATGATGATGATGAAGGTGTTACCTGTGTATGATGATGATGATGATGAAGGTGTTACCTGTGTATGATGATGATGATGATGAAGGTGTTACCTGTGTATGATGATGATGATGATGATGAAGGTGTTACCTGTGTATGATGATGATGATGATGAAGGTGTTACCTGTGTATGATGATGATGATGATGATGAAGGTGTTACCTGTGTATGATGATGATGATGATGAAGGTGTTACCTGTGTATGATGATGATGATGATGATGAAGGTGTTACCTGTGTATGATGATGATGATGATGATGAAGGTGTTACCTGTGTATGATGATGATGATGATGAAGGTGTTACCTGTGTATGATGATGATGATGATGATGATGATGAAGGTGTTACCTGTGTATGATGATGATGATGATGATGATGATGATGATGAAGGTGTTACCTGTGTATGATGATGATGATGATGAAGGTGTTACCTGTGTATGATGATGATGATGATGAAGGTGTTACCTGTGTATGATGATGATGATGATGATGAAGGTGTTACCTGTGTATGATGATGATGATGATGAAGGTGTTACCTGTGTATGATGATGATGATGATGATGAAGGTGTTACCTGTGTATGATGATGATGATGAAGGTGTTACCTGTGTATGATGATGATGATGATGATGAAGGTGTTACCTGTGTATGATGATGATGATGATGAAGGTGTTACCTGTGTATGATGATGATGATGATGATGATGAAGGTGTTACCTGTGTATGATGATGATGATGATGAAGGTGTTACCTGTGTATGATGATGATGATGATGATGATGAAGGTGTTACCTGTGTATGATGATGATGATGATGATGAAGGTGTTACCTGTGTATGATGATGATGATGATGATGAAGGTGTTACCTGTGTATGATGATGATGATGAAGGTGTTACCTGTGTATGATGATGATGATGATGATGAAGGTGTTACCTGTGTATGATGATGATGATGATGGTGTTACCTGTGTATGATGATGATGATGAAGGTGTTACCTGTGTATGATGATGATGATGATGATGAAGGTGTTACCTGTGTATGATGATGATGATGATGGTGTTACCTGTGTATGATGATGATGATGATGATGAAGGTGTTACCTGTGTATGATGATGATGATGATGAAGGTGTTACCTGTGTATGATGATGATGATGATGATGATGATGAAGGTGTTACCTGTGTATGATGATGATGATGATGATGATGATGATGATGATGATGAAGGTGTTACCTGTGTATGATGATGATGATGATGAAGGTGTTACCTGTGTATGATGATGATGATGATGATGAAGGTGTTACCTGTGTATGATGATGATGATGATGATGAAGGTGTTACCTGTGTATGATGATGATGATGATGATGAAGGTGTTACCTGTGTATGATGATGATGATGATGATGAAGGTGTTACCTGTGTATGATGATGATGATGATGATGAAGGTGTTACCTGTGTATGATGATGATGATGATGATGAAGGTGTTACCTGTGTATGATGATGATGATGATGATGAAGGTGTTACCTGTGTATGATGATGATGATGATGATGATGATGATGATGAAGGTGTTACCTGTGTATGATGATGATGATGATGATGATGATGAAGGTGTTACCTGTGTATGATGATGATGATGATGATGATGATGAAGGTGTTACCTGTGTATGATGATGATGATGATGATGATGATGATGATGAAGGTGTTACCTGTGTATGATGATGATGATGATGATGATGATGAAGGTGTTACCTGTGTATGATGATGATGATGATGATGATGATGATGATGATGAAGGTGTTACCTGTGTATGATGATGATGATGATGAAGGTGTTACCTGTGTATGATGATGATGATGATGATGAAGGTGTTACCTGTGTATGATGATGATGATGATGATGAAGGTGTTACCTGTGTATGATGATGATGATGATGATGAAGGTGTTACCTGTGTATGATGATGATGATGACGATGAAGGTGTTACCTGTGTATGATGATGATGATGAAGGTGTTACCTGTGTATGATGATGATGATGATGATGAAGGTGTTACCTGTGTATGATGATGATGATGATGATGAAGGTGTTACCTGTGTTTGTGGATCAGGGCGTTGAAGGCCATGCCGTCTCTCCAGCTGGTGCTGAAGTTGTGGATGTTTACGTTTGGATATCTGAAGAAACGACACAATAAAGTCAAACTTCTGAGATATAAGTTACCTCAAAAACAACAACAAACAACAACAAACAACAACAATGACAAACAACAACAACAAAGAAAAACAACAACAACAAAGAAAAACAACAACAACAACAGAGAAAAACAACAACAACAACAACAACAAACAACCACAACAACAATGACAAATAACAACAACAACAACAACAAAAACAAACAACAACAACAAAAACAAACAACAACAACAACAATGACAAACAACAACAACAACAACAAACAACCACAAGAACAAAGCGGCGTGCTGTGTGTGCAGGTGAGCGTCCTCGGCGTCTCCTGCAGCGGACGGCGGCGGCGTGGACTCACCCGGCCGTCTTCATCTGACACCAGAGCAGCAGCGCGTCTTTGGCGGATCTCTTCTCTTTGTTGTCTTCGGTCTCCACGCTGATGTCCTGGATCTGAAACACGGCGCGGCGCCGTCAGAGCTTTGGTGATTGCTTTTTTCTTTTTTTTTTCACTTGGTTATTTTCTTTTACTTTAAATTTTTTGTTTCTTTTTTTTCCTTTTAAAATTTTTGGTGATTTTTACAGGAAACACGCCTCCAAACCCACGGGACTGCCAAAATAAAAACCATCAGGATGAACCCGTTCATCAGCCTGCAGCTGCAAAACAGAAAAGACTGTTTTAACTCTTTTAGGGTTTCAGTCTCAAACAGGTCAATCCAGGAGGTGTGATGTCACCCGCCCTGCGTTTCCATGACGACAGTCTGCACAAACACACCTGGACTTTAACCTGAGCGGTTTAATAACTGACACCAATCAGAGGCCGCCGTGTCGAGAGTCATGAAGTGCAGGCTGAGAACATCGGCGTTAACCCTTCATTTTCTCATGATGGTATGCTGAAAATATTGTCGTTGTTTTTTCTTTAATAACTGAAGCACTTTTTTCTGCAAAGACTTTTAGCCTTTTTAATGAAAAAAAATTGAATTTTTACTGCAAAAATCTTTAGATTTTTTTTCTTTAAATGTTTTTGCCAATTTCCAAAAAAAAAATATTTTGCCATTTTTTATAGAAAAAAAACTGTAAAAATATTTTGGTGATTTTTTTCATGATACATTTTAGTCACAGTGTGTGTGTGTGTGTGTTTGTGTGCGCGTGTGTGTGTGCACATGCATGTGCATGTACATGTGTGTGTGTGTGTGTGTGTCTGTGTGCGTGTGTGTGTGTGTGTGTGCACATGCATGTGCATGTACATGTGTGTGTGTGTGTGTGTCTGTGTGCGCGTGTGTGTGTGCACATGCATGTGCATGTACATGTGTGTGTGTGTGTGTGTGTCTGTGTGCGCGTGTGTGTGTGCACATGCATGTGCATGTACATGTGTGTGTGTCTGTGTGCGCGTGCATGTGTGTGTGTGTGTGTGTACCTGGAAGCGGAGGATGATGGTCCAGATGAGGCCCAGAGTCAGTCGGTGGTTCCCGTCCACGATGTCGTGGGAGCCCATGTTCTCCAGGTGAACCCGCTGCTCCTTCAGGAACTGAAGAGCTTTATCCACGTTCTCCAGACAGTGAATCCTCATACGACCTTTAGTCGGCTTCGGCTGAGGAGGAGCAGGAGGAGGAGACAGGAGACAGGAGGACAGAGAGGAGAGAGAGGAGGAGAGAGGAGAGAGAGGAGAGAGGAGGAGAGAGAGGAGAGAGAGGAGAGAGAGGAGAGAGGAGGAGAGAGGAGAGAGAGGAGAGAGAGGAGAGGGGGGGAGAGAGGAGGAGAGAGGAGGAGAGAGAGAAGAGAGGAGGAGAGAGAAGGAGAGAGGAGGAGAGAGGAGGAGAGAGAGAAGAGAGGAGGAGAGAGAAGGAGAGAGGAGGAGAGAGGAGGAGAGAGGAGGAGAGAGAGAAGAGAGGAGGAGAGAGAGGAGAGGAGGAGGAGAGAGGAGGAGAGAGGAGAGAGAGGAGAGAGAGGAGAGAGCGGAGGAGAGAGGAGAGAGAGGAGAGAGGAGGAGAGAGAGGAGAGGGAGGAGAGAGAGGAGAGGGAGGAGGAGAGAGGAGGAGAGAGAGAGGAGGAGAGAGAGGAGAGAGGAGGAGAGAGGAGAGAGGAGGAGAGAGAGGAGAGAGAGGAGAGAGGAGGAGAGAGAGGAGAGAGGAGGAGAGAGGAGGAGAGCATCTGTTCTTTATCTGATGATTTGTGTTGATTTGAAAATCATTATTGATTTTATTGATTTATTTATTTTTATCATCGTTTGTTTGTGAGACTTTGACAACATTGTTTACAAACATCCATGTCAATAAAGCTAATTCAACTGAGAGACTCAGTGTGTACTGTGTGTACTGAGTGTATTTTGTGTGTATTAGTACCAGTCTCTCCCCTGAGAGGACCTCCAGCAGCTTGATGAGCATGCGTCCGTCCCTCAGGTCCATGTAGAGGTCTGTGATCCTGCAGGACACTCTGGACAGGTGAGAGTTCACCCACTTAGTGAATGTCTTCTTCTGCACCGCCTCACGCTCATCTGATGACACACACACACACACACACACACACACACACACACACACACACACACACACACACACACAGACGTTAGTGGTCTGAAGGTCACACTGAGGTCGTCTCTCACAGACAGACGGATCAATAATCAATAATCAGACTGTCTGAGAGTCTGTTTTTGTCTCTGACAGGATCAGCCTGATGTTCATCAGAGAGAGAGCTTCCTGTCATTAAAGAGTTAAAATCTCAAAAACTACCACACCAGACTGTGTTTAACCCCTTAGAGCCCGCTTCACTCTCACACACACAGCTGTTCAAGCTTTAATAACATCACACATTAATTTGACTTTTTTACTTTCACTGAGTTTATTTTTAAACAACATCAGTCCGAATCATAAATATCAAATATTCAATAATTCTTCAGAATTTTAACCCTTTAAATGACCATTTTTTGTCATATTGTCACTGTATTCTGAGATTAAAACCAGGTCACCTAGTGGAAATAGCATGTATTTCCTCCATATGCCAAATATGGTCAAAATGACCTCATCAGGTGGAAAATAGTAAAAAAGACAAATTCAGAGTCAAAAGCCCAGAATGACACCCAGAAATAATACAAGTCCTGTTTTTCTGCTCTGATGGCTGTGGGATCAAAAATGTCAGTTTGAATGGGTTTCAATGGAGCATTTTTGGACCTGAACAGTCTGAATGTAACTATTTAGTTTCCACAGTGTATTTTAGACTTATTGTAGGAGCTGAGCTGCAAATTCACTGATTACACTCAAATACACAATCTGGACTACATTTAGGACACATGCATCAACACACACACAGTTATCACAACAGGAAGAAGAAAAGAGACTAAAATGAGACAAACAGACACTAAAGGGTTAATAAAAAAACGGCGGACATTGAGAGCGAGTGGACACGGCCCTGACAGACTCCTCCTCCTTCTTCTTCTTCTCTTCTTACCTTGCAGCTGTTTGAATCGACCCTCCAGCACGTTGTAGCTGAGCTGCAGCTGAGGCGAGTCGGCCGACGCCCACTCCGCCTCCATCACACCGACCAGATCTCTGTTTCTGCACACGAGTTCGAGTCTGCAGGTCCGAGTCTCAGGTTATGACTCGCTCAGACATGTTCCGCTCCAGTTCACCGAGTCCAGACGACCGCAGCGTCTCAAAACAAACACGACTCGTCCTTTAAATCCACAGACGCTCAACCTCAAACTCCGAGCCCAAAAAATCTACAAAAACTTCAGTTCACGAACAAAAAGCGAACTTTAAAAACTCAAAAACAAAGATCGAACGAGTCGAAACGGCCAGAAAGACACTGAAGCTGCAGACGACCGACAGACACGACCGACAGACACGTCCTCGTGCTCCAGGAGGTGAAAGACAAAGAGTCCAGAGGTCAACACAGACTGAGAGTGTGTGTGTGTGTGTGTGTGTGTGTGTGTGTGTGTGTGTGTGTGTGTGTGTGTGTGTGTGTGTGTGTGTGTGTGTGTGTATCCGGCCCTGCCCAACACTCATCAGCCTCATGCTGCTCATTCTTCTTCTGCTGCTACAATTGTTTTCTGTTTCCCTCAAACACACACACTGAACACACACACACAGAGTGAACACACACACACACACACACACACACACACACACACACACACAGAGTGAACACACACACACACACACACACACACAGAGTGAACACACACACACACACACACACACACACACACACACAGAGAGTGAACACACACACACACACACACACACACACAGAGAACACACACACACACACACACACACACACACACACAGAGTGAACACACACACACACACACACAGAAACAACACACACACACACACACACACACACACACACACACAGAGAGTGAACACACACACACACACACACACACACACACAGAGTGAACACACACACACACACACACACACACACACACACACACAGAGTGAACACACACACACACACACACACACACAGAGTGAACACACACACACACACACAGAGTGAACACACACACACACAGAGTGAACACACTGTTAAAAATAAAAAGTTGTGATTCTTAAATTCCCAGTCTGAGTGGAGCGTTTGAACGTCACATGTTGTTTTGTTTTCTCCCCCTCTCTCCCCCTCTCTCTCTTTCTCTTTCTTTTTTGCTATGATCATATTTCATTTGTTATTTACGACATCTATCGCTCGTCTGTCCGTCCTGAAGATGGATCCCTCATCATCCTCTGCTGCTCTTCCTGAGGTTTCTTCCTCTCCTCCTCTCTTACAGGCGTTCTTTTTCGGGAGTGTTTCCTCGGGTGATGTGAGGGTCCGAGGGCAGAGGGAGGGTGCCTGCTGTAAAGCCCTCTGAGGCAAACCGTGTTTGTGATAATGGGCTCTATTATCTTTTTTATTCTTTTTTTGGCGTTAACTCATTCATTTCTCTTCTGTGGGAAATCAGTGTAAATATTTTTTAAACTGTTGTTTGACACAGTTTTTTCTCATTTTTACTATTTCTGTTCTTTTGTTTGCTTTTTGGTAATATTTCAATCAAACATTTTGAGACTGTTTAAAGGAAACGTGCCTTCATATTGCAGATATATAATGTATATATAATGTATACATAATGTATACATAATGAGTAGAACAGCACGAGTCTTCAGTTTTCATGTTTCTGACACGTCAACATCAAATTTAATATTTCAGAACATGAAATTCAAATATCAATAAAAAGTGAGGGACAGTTTTTACAGTGTGAGTGTGTGTGTGTGTGTGTGTGTGTGTGTGTGTGTGCGCTGGGCTTCACTATCAGCCAATAGTGTTAAAGCTCAGCAATGATGTCATCAGGGGTGTGAAAAGGAGGGGGGGTTTCCCTTCATTGTTTCTCCACATTCCTGACTGAAGGACAGGAAATACGAAACAAACATCCTGCACACACACACACACACACACACACACACACACACACTCACAGTAACACCTC